>NC_068946.1:9938170-10166884 GCF_026419915.1 Harpia harpyja | reverse complement strand
GACGAGGGCTCGTCTGCCGAAGAAAAAATGTTCGACGAGGGCTCGTCTGCCGGGGACCTTTTCTTCGACGAGGTCTCGTCGGCCGAAGAAAAAATGTTCGACGAGGGCTCGTCTGCCGGGGACCTTTTCTTCGACGAGGGCTCGTCTGCCGAAGAAAAAATGTTCGACGAGGGCTCGTCTGCCGGGGACCTTTTCTTTGACGAGGGCTCGTCTGCCGAAGAAAAAATGTTCGACGAGGGCTCGTCTGCCGGGGACCTTTTCTTCGACGAGGGCTCGTCTGCCGAAGAAAAAATGTTCGACGAGGGCTCGTCTGCCGGGGACCTTTTCTTCGACGAGGGCTCGTCTGCCTAAGAAAAAATGTTCGATCAGGGCTCGTATGCCGGGGACCTTTTCTTCGACGAGAGCTCGTCTGCTGAAGAAAAAATGTTCGACGAGGGCTCGTCTGCCGGGGACCTTTTCTTCGACGAGGCTCGTCTGCCGGGGAACTTTCTTCGACGAGGGCTCGTCTGCCGAAGAAAAAATGTTCGACGAGGGCTCGTCTGCCCGGGACCTTTTCTTCGACGAGGGCTCGTCTGCCGGGACCTTTTCTTCGACAAGGTCTCGTCTGCCGGGGACCTTTTCTTCGACGAGGGCTCGTCTGCCGAAGAAAAAATGTTCGACGAGGGCTCGTCTGCCGGAGACCTTTTCTTCGACGAGGGCTCGTCTGCCGAAGAAAAAATGTTCGACGAGGGCTCGTCTGCCGGGGACCTTTTCTTCGACGAGGGCTCGTCTGCCGAAGAAAAAATGTTCGACGAGGGCTCGTCTGCCGGGGACCTTTTCTTCGACGAGGGCTCGTCTGCCGAAGAAAAAATGTTCGACGAGGGCTCGTCTGCCGGGGACCTTTTCTTCGACGAGGGCTCGTCTGCCGAAGAAAAAACGCTCGACGAGGGCTCGTCTGCCGGGGACCTTTTCTTCGACGAGGGCTCGTCTGCCGAAGAAAAAATGTTCGACGAGGGCTCGTCTGCCGCGGACCTTTTCTTCGACGAGGGCTCTTCTGCCGAAGAAAAAATGTTCGACGAGGGCTCGTCTGCCGGGGACCTTTTCTTCGACGAGGGCTCGTCTGCCGAAGAAAAAATGTTCGACGAGGGCTCGTCTGCCGGGGACCTTTTCTTCGACGAGGGCTCGTCTGCCGGGGACCTTTTCTTCGACGAGGGCTCGTCTGCCGAAGAAAAAATGTTCGACGAGGGCTCGTCTGCCGGGGACCTTTTCTTCGACGAGGGCTCGTCTGCCGATGAAAAAATGTTCGACGAGGGCTCGTCTGCCGGGGACCTTTTCTTCGACGAGGGCTCGTCTGCCGAAGAAAAAATGTTCGACGAGGGGTCGTCTGCCGGGGACCTTTTCTTCGACTAGGGCTCGTCTGCCGAAGAAAAAATGTTCGACGAGGGCTCGTCTGCAGGGGACCTTTTCTTCGACGAGGGCTCGTCTGCCGGGGACCTTTTCTTCGATGAGGGCTCGTCTGCCGAAGAAAAAATGTTCGACGAGGGCTCGTCTGCCGGGGACCTTTTCTTCGACGAGGGCTCGTCTGCCGGGGACCTTTTCTTCGACGAGGGCTCGTCTGCCGAAGAAAAAATGTTCGACGAGGGCTCGTCTGCCGGGGACCTTTTCTTCGACGAGGGCTCGTCTGCCGAAGAAAAAATGTTCGACGAGGGCTCATCTGCCGAAGAAAAAATGTTCGACGAGGGCTCGTCTGCCGAAGAAAAAATGTTCGACGAGGGCTCGTCTGCCGGGGACCTTTTCTTCGACGAGGGCTCGTCTGCCGAAGAAAAAATGTTCGACGAGGGCTCGTCTGCCGGGGACCTTTTCTTCGACGAGGGCTCGTCTGCCGATGAAAAAATGTTCGACGAGGGCTCGTCTGCCGGGGACCTTTTCTTCGACGAGGGCTCGTCTGCCGAAGAAAAAATGTTCGACGAGGGGTCGTCTGCCGGGGACCTTTTCTTCGACTAGGGCTCGTCTGCCGAAGAAAAAATGTTCGACGAGGGCTCGTCTGCAGGGGACCTTTTCTTCGACGAGGGCTCGTCTGCCGGGGACCTTTTCTTCGATGAGGGCTCGTCTGCCGAAGAAAAAATGTTCGACGAGGGCTCGTCTGCCGGGGACCTTTTCTTCGACGAGGGCTCGTCTGCCGAAGAAAAAATGTTCGACGAGGGCTCGTCTGCCGGGGACCTTTTCTTCGACGAGGGCTCGTCTGCCGGGGACCTTTTCTTCGACGAGGCGACGAGGCTCCTCTGCCGAAGAAAAAATGTTCGACGAGGGCTCGTCTGCAGGGGACCTTTTCTTCGACGAGGGCTCGTCTGCCGAAGAAAAAATGTTCGACGAGGGCTCGTCTGCCGGGGACCTTTTCTTCGACGAGGGCTCGTCTGCAAAAGAAAAAATGTTCGACGAGGCTCGTCTGCCGGGGACCTTTTCTTCGACGAGGGCTCGTCTGCCGAAGAAAAAATGTTCGACGAGGGCTCGTCTGCCGGGGACCTTTTCTTCGACGAGGGCTCGTCTGCCGAAGAAAAAATGTTCGACGAGGGCTCGTCTGCCGGGGACCTTTTCTTCGACGAGGGCTCGTCTGCCGAAGAAAAAATGTTCGACGAGGGCTCATCTGCCGAAGAAAAAATGTTCGACGAGGGCTCGTCTGCCGAAGAAAAAATGTTCGACGAGGGCTCGTCTGCCGGGGACCTTTTCTTCGACGAGGGCTCGTCTGCCGAAGAAAAAATGTTCGACGAGGGCTCGTCTGCCGGGGACCTTTTCTTTGACGAGGGCTCGTCTGCCGATGAAAAAATGTTCGACGAGGGCTCGTCTGCCGGGGACCTTTTCTTTGACGAGGGCTCGTCTGCAAAAGAAAAAATGTTCGACGAGGGCTCGTCTGCCGGGGACCTTTTCTTCGACGAGGGCTCGTCTGCCGAAGAAAAAATGTTCGACGAGGGCTCGTCTGCCGGGGACCTTTTCTTCGACGAGGGCTCGTCTGCCGAAGAAAAAATGTTCGACGAGGGCTCGTCTGCCGCGGACCTTTCTTCGACGAGGGCTCGTCTGCCGAAGAAAAAATGTTCGACGAGGGCTCGTCTGCCGGGGACCTTTTCTTTGACGAGGGCTCGTCTGCCGAAGAAAAAATGTTCGACGAGGGCTCGTCTGCCGGGACCTTTTCTTCGACGAGGGCTCGTCTGCCGAAGAAAAATGTTCGACGAGGGCTCGTCTGCCGGGGACCTTTTCTTCGACGAGGGCTCGTCTGCCGAAGAAAAAATGTTCGACGAGGGCTCGTCTGCCGGGGACCTTTTCTTCGACGAGGGCTCGTCTGCCGAAGAAAAAACGCTCGACGAGGGCTCGTCTGCCAGGGACCTTTTCTTCGACGAGGGCTCGTCTGCCGAAGAAAAAATGTTCGACGAGGGCTCGTCTGCCGGGGACCTTTTCTTCGACGAGGGCTCTTCTGCCGAAGAAAAATATGTTCGACGAGGGCTCGTCTGCCGGGGACCTTTTCTTCGACGAGGGCTCGTCTGCCGAAGAAAAAATGTTCGACGAGGGCTCGTCTGCCGGGGACCTTTTCTTCGACGAGGGCTCGTCTGCCGGGGACCTTTTCTTCGACGAGGGCTCGTCTGCCGAAGAAAAAATGTTCGACGAGGGCTCGTCTGCCGGGGACCTTTTCTTCGACGAGGGCTCGTCTGCCGAAGAAAAAATGTTCGACGAGGGCTCATCTGCCGAAGAAAAAATGTTCGACGAGGGCTCGTCTGCCGAAGAAAAAATGTTCGACGAGGGCTCGTCTGCCGGGGACCTTTTCTTCGACGAGGGCTCGTCTGCCGAAGAAAAAATGTTCGACGAGGGCTCGTCTGCCGGGGACCTTTTCTTTGACGAGGGCTCGTCTGCCGATGAAAAAATGTTCGACGAGGGCTCGTCTGCCGGGGACCTTTTCTTCGACGAGGGCTCGTCTGCCGAAGAAAAAATGTTCGACGAGGGGTCGTCTGCCGGGGACCTTTTCTTCGACTAGGGCTTGTCTGCCGAAGAAAAAATGTTCGACGAGGGCTCGTCTGCAGGGACCTTTTCTTCGACGAGGGCTCGTCTGCCGGGGACCTTTTCTTCGATGAGGGCTCGTCTGCCGAAGAAAAAATGTTCGACGAGGGCTCGTCTGCCGGGGACCTTTTCTTCGACGAGGGCTCGTCTGGCGAAGAAAAAATGTTCGACGAGGGCTCGTCTGCCGGGGACCTTTTCTTCGACGAGGGCTCGTCTGCCGAAGAAAAAATGTTCGACGAGGGCTCGTCTGCCGGGGACCTTTTCTTCGACGAGGGCTCGTCTGCCGAAGAAAAATGTTCGACGAGGGCTCGTCTGCCGGGGACCTTTTCTTCGACGAGGGCTCGTCTGCCGAAGAAAAAATGTTCGACGAGGGCTCGTCTGCCGGGGACCTTTTCTTCGACGAGGGCTCGTCTGCAAAAGAAAAAATGTTCGACGAGGGCTCGTCTGCCGGGGACCTTTTCTTCGACAAGGGCTCGTCTGCCGAAGAAAAAATGTTCGACGAGGGCTCGTCTGCCGGGGACCTTTTCTTTGACGAGGGCTCGTCTGCAAAAGAAAAAATGTTCGACGAGGGCTCGTCTGCCGGGGACCTTTTCTTCGACGAGGGGCTCGTCTGCAAAAGAAAAAATGTTCGACGAGGTCTCGTCTGCCGGGGACCTTTTCTTCGACGAGGGCTCGTCTGGCGAAGAAAAAATGTTCGACGAGGGCTCGTCTGCCGGGGACCTTTTCTTCGACGAGGGCTCGTCTGCCGAAGAAAAAATGTTCGACGAGGGCTCGTCTGCCGGGGACCTTTTCTTCGACGAGGGCTCGTCTGCCGAAGAAAAAATGTTCGACGAGGGGTCGTCTGCCGGGGACCTTTTCTTCGACTAGGGCTCGTCTGCCGAAGAAAAAATGTTCGACGAGGGCTCGTCTGCAGGGGACCTTTTCTTCGACGAGGGCTCGTCTGCCAGGGACCTTTTCTTCGATGAGGGCTCGTCTGCCGAAGAAAATAATGTTCGACGAGGGCTCGTCTGCCGGGGACCTTTTCTTCGACGAGGGCTCGTCTGCCGAAGAAAAAATGTTCGACGAGGGCTCGTCTGCCGGGGACCTATTCTTCGACGAGGGCTCGTCTGCCGAAGAAAAAATGTTCGACGAGGGCTCGTCTGCCGCGGACCTTTTCTTCGACGAGGGCTCGTCTGCCGAAGAAAAAATGTTCGACGAGGGCTCGTCTGCCGCGGACCTTTTCTTCAACGAGGGCTCGTCTGCCGAAGAAAAAATGTTCGACGAGGGCTCGTCTGCCGCGGACCTTTTCTTCGACGAGGGCTCGTCTGCCGAAGAAAAAATGTTCGATGAGGGCTCGTCTGCCGGGGACCTTTTCTTCGACGAGGGCTCGTCTGCCGAAGAAAAAATGTTCGACGAGGGATCGTCTGCCGAAGAAAAAATGTTCAACAAGGGCTCGTCTGCCGGGGACCTTTTCTTCGACGAGGGCTCGTCTGCCGAAGAAAAAATGTTTGACGAGGGCTCGTCTGCCGGGGACCTTTTCTTCGACGAGGGCTCGTCTGCCGAAGAAAAAATGTTCGACGAGGGCTCGTCTGCCGCGGACCTTTTCTTCGACGAGGGCTCGTCTGCCGAAGAAAAAATGTTCGACGAGGGCTCGTCTGCCGCGGACCTTTTCTTCGACGAGGGCTCGTCTGCCGAAGAAAAAAAGTTCGACGAGGGCTCGTCTGCCGCGGACCTTTTCTTCGACGAGGGCTCGTCTGCCGAAGAAAAAAAGTTCGACGAGGGCTCGTCTGCCGCGGACCTTTTCTTCGACGAGGGCTCGTCTGCCGAAGACAAAATGTTCGACGAGGGCTCGTCTGCCGCGGACCTTTTCTTCGACGAGGGCTCGTCTGCCGAAGAAAAAATGTTTGACGAGGGCTCGTCTGCCGCGGACCTTTTCTTCGACGAGGGCTCGTCTGCCGAAGAAAAAATGTTCGACGAGGGCTCGTCTGCCGCGGACCTTTTCTTCGACGAGGGCTCGTCTGCCGAAGAAAAAATGTTCGACGAGGGCTCGTCTGCCGGGGACCTTTTCTTCGACGAGGGCTCGTCTGCCGAAGAAAAAATGTTCGACGAGGGCTCGTCTGCCGGGGACCTTTTCTTCGACGAGGGCTCGTCTGCCGAAGAAAAAATGTTCGACGAGGGCTCGTCTGCCGGGGACCTTTTCTTCGACGAGGGCTCGTCTGCCGAAGAAAAAATGTTCGACGAGGGCTCGTCTGCCGGGGACCTTTTCTTCGACGAGGGCTCGTCTGCCGAAGAAAAAACGCTCGACGAGGGCTCGTCTGCCGGGGACCTTTTCTTCGACGAGGGCTCGTCTGCCGAAGAAAAAATGTTCGACGAGGGCTCGTCTGCCGGGGACCTTTTCTTCGACGAGGGCTCGTCTGCCGAAGAAAAAATGTTCGACGAGGGCTCGTCTGCCGGGGACCTTTTCTTCGACGAGGGCTCGTCTGCCGAAGAAAAAATGTTCGACGAGGGCTCGTCTGCCGGGGACCTTTTCTTCGTCGAGGGCTCGTCTGCCGAAGAAAAAATGTTCGACGAGGGCTCGTCTGCCGGGGACCTTTTCTTCGACGAGGGCTCGTCTGCCGAAGAAAAAATGTTCGACGAGGGCTCGTCTGCCGAAGAAAAAATGTTCAACGAGGGCTCGTCTGCCGGGGACCTTTTCTTCGATGAGGGCTCGTCTGCCGAAGAAAAAATGTTCGACGAGGGCTCGTCTGCCGGGGACCTTTTCTTCGACGAGGGCTCGTCTGCCGAAGAAAAAATGTTCGACGAGGGCTCGTCTGCCGCGGACCTTTTCTTCGACGAGGGCTCGTCTGCCGAAGAAAAAATGTTCGACGAGGGCTCGTCTGCCGCGGACCTTTTCTTCGACGAGGGCTCGTCTGCCGAAGAAAAAATGTTCGACGAGGGCTCGTCTGCCGCGGACCTTTTCTTCGACGAGGGCTCGTCTGCCGAAGAAAAAATGTTCGACGAGGGCTCGTCTGCCGCGGACCTTTTCTTCGACGAGGGCTCGTCTGCCGAAGAAAAAATGTTCGACGAGGGCTCGTCTGCCGCGGACCTTTTCTTCGACGAGGGCTCGTCTGCCGAAGAAAAAATGTTCGACGAGGGCTCGTCTGCCGCGGACCTTTTCTTCGACGAGGGCTCGTCTGCCGAAGAAAAAATGTTCGACGAGGGCTCGTCTGCCGCGGACCTTTTCTTCGACGAGGGCTCGTCTGCCGAAGAAAAAATGTTCGACGAGGGCTCGTCTGCCGCGGACCTTTTCTTCGACGAGGGCTCGTCTGCCGAAGAAAAAATGTTCGACGAGGGCTCGTCTGCCGCGGACCTTTTCTTCGACGAGGGCTCGTCTGCCGAAGAAAAAATGTTCGACGAGGGCTCGTCTGCCGCGGACCTTTTCTTCGACGAGGGCTCGTCTGCCGAAGAAAAAATGTTCGACGAGGGCTCGTCTGCCGCGGACCTTTTCTTCGACGAGGGCTCGTCTGCCGAAGAAAAAATGTTCGACGAGGGCTCGTCTGCCGCGGACCTTTTCTTCGACGAGGGCTCGTCTGCCGAAGAAAAAATGTTCGACGAGGGCTCGTCTGCCGCGGACCTTTTCTTCGACGAGGGCTCGTCTGCCGAAGAAAAAATGTTCGACGAGGGCTCCTCTGCCGGGGACCTTTTCTTCGACGAGGGCTCGTCTGCCGAAGAAAAAATGCTCGACGAGGGCTCGTCTGCCGGGGACCTTTTCTTCGACGAGGGGCTCGTCTGCCGAAGAAAAAACGTTCGACGAGGGCTCGTCTGCCGGGGACCTTTTCTTCGACGAGGGCTCGTCTGCCGAAGAAAAAACGTCGACGAGGGCTCGTCTGCCGGGGACCTTTTCTTCGACGAGGGCTCGTCTGCCGAAGAAAAAATGTTCGACGAGGGCTCGTCTGCCGGGGACCTTTTCTTCGACGAGGGCTCGTCTGCCGAAGAAAAAATGTTCGACGAGGGCTCGTCTGCCGGGGACCTTTTCTTCGACGAGGGCTCGTCTGCCGGGGACCTTTTCTTCGACGAGGGCTCGTCTGCCGAAGAAAAAATGTTCGACGAGGGCTCGTCTGCCGGGGACCTTTTCTTCGACGAGGGCTCGTCTGCCGAAGAAAAAATGTTCGACGAGGGCTCATCTGCCGAAGAAAAAATGTTCGACGAGGGCTCGTCTGCCGAAGAAAAAATGTTCGACGAGGGCTCGTCTGCCGGGGACCTTTTCTTCGACGAGGGCTCGTCTGCAAAAGAAAAAATGTTCGACGAGGGCTCGTCTGCCGGGGACCTTTTCTTCGACGAGGGCTCGTCTGCCGATGAAAAAATGTTCGACGAGGGCTCGTCTGCCGGGGACCATTTTCTTCGACGAGGGCTCGTCTGCCGAAGAAAAAATGTTCGACGAGGGGTCGTCTGCCGGGACCTTTTCTTCGACTAGGGCTCGTCTGCCGAAGAAAAAATGTTCGACGAGGGCTCGTCTGCAGGGGACCTTTTCTTCGACGAGGGCTCGTCTGCCGGGGACCTTTTCTTCGATGAGGGCTCGTCTGCCGAAGAAAAAATGTTCGACGAGGGCTCGTCTGCCGGGGACCTTTTCTTCGACGAGGGCTCGTCTGCCGAAGAAAAAATCTTCGACGAGGGCTCGTCTGCCGGGGACCTTTTCTTCGATGAGGGCTCGTCTGCCGAAGAAAAAATGTTCGACGAGGGCTCGTCTGCCGGGGACCTTTTCTTCGATGAGGGCTCGTCTGCTGGGGACCTTTTCTTCGACGAGGGCTTGTCTGCCGAAGAAAAAATGTTCGACGAGGGCTCGTCTGCCGGGGACCTTTTCTTCGACAAGGGCTCGTCTGCCGAAGAAAAAATGTTCGACGAGGGCTCGTCTGCCGGGGAACTTTTCTTCGACGAGGGCTCGTCTGCCGAAGAAAAAATGTTCGACGAGGGCTCGTCTGCCGGGTACCTTTTCTTCGAAGAGGGCTCATATGCCAAAGAAAAATGTTCGACGAGGGCTCGTCTGCCGAAGAAAAAATGTTCGACGAGGGCTCGTCTGCCGGGGACCTTTTCTTCGACGAGGGCTCGTCTGCCGAAGAAAAAATGTTCGATAAGGGCTCGTCTGCCGGGGACCTTTTCTTCGACGAGGGCTCGTCTGCCGAAGAAAAAACGCTCAACGAGGGCTCGTCTGCCGGGGACCTTTTCTTCGACGAGGGCTCGTCTGCTGAAGAAAAATGTTCGACGAGGGCTCGTCTGCCGGGGACCTTTTCTTCGACGAGGGCTCGTCTGACCGAAGAAAAAATGTTCGACGAGGGCTCGTCTGCCGGGGACCTTTTCTTCGACGAGGGCTCGTCTGCCGAAGAAAAAATGTTCGACGAGGGCTCATCTGCCGAAGAAAAAATGTTCGACGAGGGCTCGTCTGCCGAAGAAAAAATGTTCGACGAGGGCTCGTCTGCCGGGGACCTTTTCTTCGACGAGCGCTCGTCTGCCGAAGAAAAATGTTCGACGAGGGCTCGTCTGACGAGGACCTTTTCTTCGACGAGGGCTCGTCTGCCGGGGACCTGTTCTTCGACGAGGGCTCGTCTGCCGAAGAAAAAGTCTTCGACGAGGGCTCGTCTGCCGAAGAAAATGTCTTCGACGAGGGCTCGTCTGCCGGGGACCTTCTCTTCGACGAGGGCTCGTCTGCCGAAGAAAAAATGTTCGACGAGGGCTCGTCTGCCGGGGACCTTTTCTTCGACGAGGGCTCGTCTGCCGAAGAAAAAATGTTCGACGAGGGCTCGTCTGCCGGGGACCTTTTCTTCGACGAGGGCTCGTCTGCCGAAGAAAAAATGTTCGACGAGGGCTCGTCTGCCGGGGACCTTTTCTTCGACGAGTGCTCGTCTGCCGAAGAAAAAATGTTCGACGAGGGCTCGTCTGCCGGGGACCTTTTCTTCGACGAGGGCTCGTCTGCCGAAGAAAAAATGTTCGACGAGGGCTCGTCTGCCGGGGACCTTTTCTTCGACGAGGGCTCGTCTGCCGAAGAAAAAATGTTCGACGAGGGCTCGTCTGCCGGGGACCTTTTCTTCGACGAGGGCTCGTCTGCCGAAGAAAAAATGTTCGACGAGGGCTCGTCTGCCGGGGACCTTTTCTTCGACGAGGGCTCGTCTGCCGAAGAAAAAATGTTCGACGAGGGCTCGTCTGCCGGGGACCTTTTCTTCGTCGAGGGCTCGTCTGCCGAAGAAAAAATGTTCGACGAGGGCTCGTCTGCCGGGGACCTTTCTTCGACGAGGGCTCGTCTGCCGAAGAAAAAATGTTCGACGAGGGCTCGTCTGCCGAAGAAAAAATGTTCAACGAGGGCTCGTCTGCCGGGGACCTTTTCTTCGATGAGGGCTCGTCTGCCGAAGAAAAAATGTTCGACGAGGGCTCGTCTGCCGGGGACCTTTCTTCGACGAGGGCTCGTCTGCCGAAGAAAAAATGTTCGACGAGGGCTCGTCTGCCGCGGACCTTTTCTTCGACGAGGGCTCGTCTGCCGAAGAAAAAATGTTCGACGAGGGCTCGTCTGCCGCGGACCTTTTCTTCGACGAGGGCTCGTCTGCCGAAGAAAAAATGTTCGACGAGGGCTCGTCTGCCGCGGACCTTTCTTCGACGAGGGCTCGTCTGCCGAAGAAAAAATGTTCGACGAGGGCTCGTCTGCCGCGGACCTTTTCTTCGACGAGGGCTCGTCTGCCGAAGAAAAAATGTTCGACGAGGGCTCGTCTGCCGCGGACCTTTTCTTCGACGAGGGCTCGTCTGCCGAAGAAAAAATGTTCGACGAGGGCTCGTCTGCCGCGGACCTTTTCTTCGACGAGGGCTCGTCTGCCGAAGAAAAAATGTTCGACGAGGGCTCGTCTGCCGCGGACCTTTTCTTCGACGAGGGCTCGTCTGCCGAAGAAAAAATGTTCGACGATGGGCTCGTCTGCCGCGGACCTTTTCTTCGACGAGGGCTCGTCTGCCGAAGAAAAAATGTTCGACGAGGGCTCGTCTGCCGCGGACCTTTTCTTCGACGAGGGCTCGTCTGCCGAAGAAAAAATGTTCGACGAGGGCTCGTCTGCCGCGGACCTTTTCTTCGACGAGGGCTCGTCTGCCGAAGAAAAAATGTTCGACGAGGGCTCGTCTGCCGCGGACCTTTTCTTCGACGAGGGCTCGTCTGCCGAAGAAAAAATGTTCGACGAGGGCTCGTCTGCCGCGGACCTTTTCTTCGACGAGGGCTCGTCTGCCGAAGAAAAAATGTTCGACGAGGGCTCCTCTGCCGGGGACCTTTTCTTCGACGAGGGCTCGTCTGCCGAAGAAAAAATGCTCGACGAGGGCTCGTCTGCCGGGGACCTTTTCTTCGACGAGGGCTCGTCTGCCGAAGAAAAAACGTTCGACGAGGGCTCGTCTGCCGGGGACCTTTTCTTCGACGAGGGCTCGTCTGCCGAAGAAAAAACGTTCGACGAGGGCTCGTCTGCCGGGGACCTTTCTTTCGACGAGGGCTCGTCTGCCGAAGAAAAAATGTTCGACGAGGGCTCGTCTGCCGGGGACCTTTTCTTCGACGAGGGCTCGTCTGCCGAAGAAAAAATGTTCGACGAGGGCTCGTCTGCCGGGGACCTTTTCTTCGACGAGGGCTCGTCTGCCGGGGACCTTTTCTTCGACGAGGGCTCGTCTGCCGAAGAAAAAATGTTCGACGAGGGCTCGTCTGCCGGGGACCTTTTCTTCGACGAGGGCTCGTCTGCCGAAGAAAAAATGTTCGACGAGGGCTCATCTGCCGAAGAAAAAATGTTCGACGAGGGCTCGTCTGCCGAAGAAAAAATGTTCGACGAGGGCTCGTCTGCCGGGGACCTTTTCTTCGACGAGGGCTCGTCTGCAAAAGAAAAAATGTTCGACGAGGGCTCGTCTGCCGGGGACCTTTTCTTCGACGAGGGCTCGTCTGCCGATGAAAAAATGTTCGACGAGGGCTCGTCTGCCGGGGACCTTTTCTTCGACGAGGGCTCGTCTGCCGAAGAAAAAATGTTCGACGAGGGGTCGTCTGCCGGGGACCTTTTCTTCGACTAGGGCTCGTCTGCCGAAGAAAAAATGTTCGACGAGGGCTCGTCTGCAGGGGACCTTTTCTTCGACGAGGGCTCGTCTGCCGGGGACCTTTTCTTCGATGAGGGCTCGTCTGCCGAAGAAAAAATGTTCGACGAGGGCTCGTCTGCCGGGGACCTTTTCTTCGACGAGGGCTCGTCTGCCGAAGAAAAAATCTTCGACGAGGGCTCGTCTGCCGGGGACCTTTTCTTCGACGAGGGCTCGTCTGCCGAAGAAAAAATGTTCGACGAGGGCTCGTCTGCCGGGGACCTTTTCTTCGACGAGGGCTCGTCTGCCGAAGAAAAATGTTCGACGAGGGCTCGTCTGCCGGGGACCTTTTCTTCGACGAGGGCTCGTCTGCAGGGGACCTTTTCTTCGACGAGGGCTCGTCTGCCGAAGAAAAAATGTTCGACGAGGGCTCCTCTGCCGGGGACCTTTTCTTCGACGAGGGCTCGTCTGCCGAAGAAAAAATGTTCGACGAGGGCTCGTCTGCCGGGGACCTTTTCTTCGACGAGGGCTCGTCTGCCGAAGAAAAGACGCTCGACGAGGGCTCGTCTGCCGGGGACCTTTTCTTCGACGAGGGCTCGTCTGCCGAAGAAGAAACGCTCGACGAGGGCTCGTCTGCCGGGGACCTTTTCTTCGACGAGGGCTCGTCTGCCGAAGAAAAAATGTTCGACGAGGGCTCATCTGCCGGGGACCTTTTCTTCGACGAGGGCTCGTCTGCCGAAGAAAAAATGTCCGACGAGGGCTCGTCTGCCGGGGACCTTTTCTTCGACGAGGGCTCGTCTGCCGAAGAAAAAATGTTCGACGAGGGCTCGTCTGCCGGGGACCTTTTCTTCGACGAGGGCTCGTCTGCCGAAGAAAAAATGTTCGACGAGGGCTCGTCTACCGGGGACCTTTTCTTCGACGAGGGCTCGTCTGCCGAAGAAAAAATGTTCGACGAGGGCTCGTCTGCCGGGGACCTTTTCTTCGACGAGGGCTCGTCTGCCGAAGAAAAAACGCTCGACGAGGGCTCGTCTGCCGGGGACCTTTTCTTCGACGAGGGCTCGTCTGCCGAAGAAAAAATGTTCGACGAGGGCTCGTCTGCCGGGGACCTTTTCTTCGACGAGGGCTCGTCTGCCGAAGAAAAAATGTTCGACGAGGGCTCGTCTGCCGGGGACCTTTTCTTCGACGAGGGCTCGTCTGCCGAAGAAAAAATGTTCGACGAGGGCTCGTCTGCCGGGGACCTTTTCTTCGACGAGGGCTCGTCTGCCGGGGACCTTTTCTTCGACGAGGGCTCGTCTGCCGAAGAAAAAATGTTCGACGAGGGCTCGTCTGCCGGGGACCTTTTCTTCGACGAGGGCTCGTCTGCCGAAGAAAAAATGTTCGACGAGGGCTCATCTGCCGAAGAAAAAATGTTCGACGAGGGCTCGTCTGCCGAAGAAAAAATGTTCGACGAGGGCTCGTCTGCCGGGGACCTTTTCTTCGACGAGGGCTCGTCTGCCGAAGAAAAAATGTTCGACGAGGGCTCGTCTGCCGGGGACCTTTTCTTCGACGAGGGCTCGTCTGCCGATGAAAAAATGTTCGACGAGGGCTCGTCTGCCGGGGACCTTTTCTTCGACGAGGGCTCGTCTGCCGAAGAAAAAATGTTCGACGAGGGGTCGTCTGCCGGGGACCTTTTCTTCGACTAGGGCTCGTCTGCCGAAGAAAAAATGTTCGACGAGGGCTCGTCTGCAGGGGACCTTTTCTTCGACGAGGGCTCGTCTGCCGGGGACCTTTTCTTCGATGAGGGCTCGTCTGCCGAAGAAAAAATGTTCGACGAGGGCTCGTCTGCCGGGGACCTTTTCTTCGACGAGGGCTCGTCTGCCGAAGAAAAAATGTTCGACGAGGGCTCGTCTGCCGGGGACCTTTTCTTCGACGAGGGCTCGTCTGCCGAAGAAAAAATGTTCGACGAGGGCTCGTCTGCCGGGGACCTTTTCTTCGACGAGGGCTCGTCTGCCGAAGAAAAATGTTCGACGAGGGCTGTTCTGCCGGGGACCTTTTCTTCGACGAGGGCTCGTCTGCAGGGGACCTTTTCTTCGACGAGGGCTCGTCTGCCGAAGAAAAAATGTTCGACGAGGGCTCCTCTGCCGGGGACCTTTTCTTCGACTAGGGCTCGTCTGCCGAAGAAAAAATGTTCGACGAGGGCTCGTCTGCCGGGGACCTTTTCTTCGAAGAGGGCTCGTCTGCCGAAGAAAAGACGCTCGACGAGGGCTCGTCTGCCGGGGACCTTTTCTTCGACGAGGGCTCGTCTGCCGAAGAAGAAACGCTCGACGAGGGCTCGTCTGCCGGGGACCTTTTATTCGATGAGGGCTCGTCTGCCGAAGAAAAAATGTTCGACGAGGGCTCATCTGCCGGGGACCTTTTCTTCGACGAGGGCTCGTCTGCCGAAGAAAAAATGTTCGACGAGGGCTCGTCTGCCGGGGACCTTTTCTTCGACGAGGGCTCGTCTGCCGAAGAAAAAATGTTCGACGAGGGCTCATCTGCCGGGGACCTTTTCTTCAACGCGGGTTCGTCTGCCGAAGAAAAAATGTTTGACGAGGGCTCGTCTGCCGGGGACCTTTTCTTCGACGAGGGCTCGTCTGCCGGGGACCTTTTCTTTGACGAGGGCTCATCTGCCGAAGAAAAAATGTTCGACGAGGGCTCGTCTGCCGGGGACCTTTTCTTCGACGAGGGCTCGTCTGCCGAAGAAAAAATGTTCGACGAGGGCTCGTCTGCCGGGGACCTTTTCTTCGACGAGGGCTCGTCTGCCGAAGAAAAAATGTTCGACGAGGGCTCGTCTGCCGGGGACCTTTTCTTCGACGAGGGCTCGTCTGCAAAAGAAAAAATGTTCGACGAGGGCTCGTCTGCCGGGGACCTTTTCTTCGACGAGGGCTCGTCTGCCGAAGAAAAAATGTTCGACGAGGGCTCGTCTGCCGCGGACCTTTTCTTCGACGAGGGCTCGTCTGCCGAAGAAAAAATGTTCGACGAGCGCTCGTCTGCCGGGGACCTTTTCTTCGACGAGGGCTCGTCTGCCGAAGAAAAAATGTTCGACGAGGGCTCGTCTGCCGGGGACCTTTTCTTCGACGAGGGCTCGTCTGCCGAAGAAAAAATGTTCGACGAGGGCTCGTCTGCCGGGGACCTTTTCTTCGACGAGGGCTCGTCTGCCGAAGAAAAAATGTTCGACGAGGGCTCGTCTGCCGGGGACCTTTTCTTCGACGAGGGCTCGTCTGCCGAAGAAAAAATGTTCGACGAGGGCTCGTCTGCCGGGGACCTTTTCTTCGACGAGGGCTCGTCTGCCGAAGAAAAAATGTTCGACGAGGGCTCGTCTGCCGAAGAAAAAATGTTCAACGAGGGCTCGTCTGCCGGGGACCTTTTCTTCGATGAGGGCTCGTCTGCCGAAGAAAAAATGTTCGACGAGGGCTCGTCTGCCGCGGACCTTTTCTTCGACGAGGGCTCGTCTGCCGAAGAAAAAATGTTCGACGAGGGCTCGTCTGCCGCGGACCTTTTCTTCGACGAGGGCTCGTCTGCCGAAGAAAAAATGTTCGACGAGGGCTCGTCTGCCGCGGACCTTTTCTTCGACGAGGGCTCGTCTGCCGAAGAAAAAAAGTTCGACGAGGGCTCGTCTGCCGCGGACCTTTTCTTCGACGAGGGCTCGTCTGCCGAAGAAAAAATGTTCGACGAGGGCTCGTCTGCCGCGGACCTTTTCTTCGACGAGGGCTCGTCTGCCGAAGAAAAAATGTTCGACGAGGGCTCGTCTGCCGCGGACCTTTTCTTCGACGAGGGCTCGTCTGCCGAAGAAAAAATGTTCGACGAGGGCTCGTCTGCCGCGGACCTTTTCTTCGACGAGGGCTCGTCTGCCGAAGAAAAAATGTTCGACGAGGGCTCGTCTGCCGCGGACCTTTTCTTCGACGAGGGCTCGTCTGCCGAAGAAAAAATGTTCGACGAGGGCTCGTCTGCCGCGGACCTTTTCTTCGACGAGGGCTCGTCTGCCGAAGAAAAAATGTTCGACGAGGGCTCGTCTGCCGGGGACCTTTTCTTCGACGAGGGCTCGTCTGCCGAAGAAAAAATGTTCGACGAGGGCTCGTCTGCCGGGGACCTTTTCTTCGACGAGGGCTCGTCTGCCGAAGAAAAAATGTTCGACGAGGGCTCGTCTGCCGGGGACCTTTTCTTCGACGAGGGCTCGTCTGCCGAAGAAAAAATGTTCGACGAGGGCTCGTCTGCCGGGGACCTTTTCTTCGACGAGGGCTCGTCTGCCGAAGAAAAAATGTTCGACGAGGGCTCGTCTGCCGGGGACCTTTTCTTCGACGAGGGCTCGTCTGCCGAAGAAAAAATGTTCGACGAGGGCTCGTCTGCCGGGGACCTTTTCTTCGACGAGGGCTCGTCTGCCGGGGACCTTTTCTTCGACGAGGGCTCGTCTGCCGAAGAAAAAATGTTCGACGAGGGCTCGTCTGCCGGGGACCTTTTCTTCGACGAGGGCTCGTCTGCCGAAGAAAAAATGTTCGACGAGGGCTCATCTGCCGAAGAAAAAATGTTCGACGAGGGCTCGTCTGCCGAAGAAAAAATGTTCGACGAGGGCTCGTCTGCCGGGGACCTTTTCTTCGACGAGGGCTCGTCTGCCGAAGAAAAAATGTTCGACGAGGGCTCGTCTGCCGGGGACCTTTTCTTCGACGAGGGCTCGTCTGCCGATGAAAAAATGTTCGACGAGGGCTCGTCTGCCGGGGACCTTTTCTTCGACGAGGGCTCGTCTGCCGAAGAAAAAATGTTCGACGAGGGGTCGTCTGCCGGGGACCTTTTCTTCGACTAGGGCTCGTCTGCCGAAGAAAAAATGTTCGACGAGGGCTCGTCTGCAGGGGACCTTTTCTTCGACGAGGGCTCGTCTGCCGGGGACCTTTTCTTCGATGAGGGCTCGTCTGCCGAAGAAAAAATGTTCGACGAGGGCTCGTCTGCCGGGGACCTTTTCTTCGACGAGGGCTCGTCTGCCGAAGAAAAAATGTTCGACGAGGGCTCGTCTGCCGGGGACCTTTTCTTCGACGAGGGCTCGTCTGCCGGGGACCTTTTCTTCGACGAGGGCTCCTCTGCCGAAGAAAAAATGTTCGACGAGGGCTCGTCTGCAGGGGACCTTTTCTTCGACGAGGGCTCGTCTGCCGAAGAAAAAATGTTCGACGAGGGCTCGTCTGCCGGGGACCTTTTCTTCGACGAGGGCTCGTCTGCAAAAGAAAAAATGTTCGACGAGGGCTCGTCTGCCGGGGACCTTTTCTTCGACGAGGGCTCGTCTGCCGAAGAAAAAATGTTCGACGAGGGCTCGTCTGCCGCGGACCTTTTCTTCGACGAGGGCTCGTCTGCCGAAGAAAAAATGTTCGACGAGGGCTCGTCTGCCGGGGACCTTTTCTTCGACGAGGGCTCGTCTGCCGAAGAAAAAATGTTCGACGAGGGCTCGTCTGCCGGGGACCTTTTCTTCGACGAGGGCTCGTCTGCCGAAGAAAAAATGTTCGACGAGGGCTCGTCTGCCGCGGACCTTTTCTTCGACGAGGGCTCGTCTGCCGAAGAAAAAATGTTCGACGAGGGCTCGTCTGCCGCGGACCTTTTCTTTGACGAGGGCTCGTCTGCCGAAGAAAAAATGTTCGACGAGGGCTCGTCTGCCGGGGACCTTTTCTTCGACGAGGGCTCGTCTGCCGAAGAAAAAATGTTCGACGAGGGCTCGTCTGCCGGGGACCTTTTCTTCGACGAGGGCTCGTCTGCCGAAGAAAAAATGTTCGACGAGGGCTCGTCTGCCGGGGACCTTTTCTTCGACGAGGGCTCGTCTGCCGAAGAAAAAACGCTCGACGAGGGCTCGTCTGCCGGGGACCTTTTCTTCGACGAGGGCTCGTCTGCTGAAGAAAAAATGTTCGACGAGGGCTCGTCTGCCGGGGACCTTTTCTTCGACGAGGGCTCTTATGCCGAAGAAAAAATGTTCGACGAGGGCTCGTCTGCCGGGGACCTTTTCTTCGACGAGGGCTCGTCTGCCGAAGAAAAAATGTTCGACGAGGGCTCGTCTGCCGGGGACCTTTTCTTCGACGAGGGCTCGTCTGCCGGGGACCTTTTCTTCGACGAGGGCTCGTCTGCCGAAGAAAAAATGTTCGACGAGGGCTCGTCTGCCGGGGACCTTTTCTTCGACGAGGGCTCGTCTGCCGAAGAAAAAATGTTCGACGAGGGCTCATCTGCCGAAGAAAAAATGTTCGACGAGGGCTCGTCTGCCGAAGAAAAAATGTTCGACGAGGGCTCGTCTGCCGGGGACCTTTTCTTCGACGAGGGCTCGTCTGCCGAAGAAAAAATGTTCGACGAGGGCTCGTCTGCCGGGGACCTTTTCTTTGACGAGGGCTCGTCTGCCGATGAAAAAATGTTCGACGAGGGCTCGTCTGCCGGGGACCTTTTCTTCGACGAGGGCTCGTCTGCCGAAGAAAAAATGTTCGACGAGGGGTCGTCTGCCGGGGACCTTTTCTTCGACTAGGGCTCGTCTGCCGAAGAAAAAATGTTCGACGAGGGCTCGTCTGCAGGGGACCTTTTCTTCGACGAGGGCTCGTCTGCCGGGGACCTTTTCTTCGATGAGGGCTCGTCTGCCGAAGAAAAAATGTTCGACGAGGGCTCGTCTGCCGGGGACCTTTTCTTCGACGAGGGCTCGTCTGGCGAAGAAAAAATGTTCGACGAGGGCTCGTCTGCCGGGGACCTTTTCTTCGACGAGGGCTCGTCTGCCGAAGAAAAAATGTTCGACGAGGGCTCGTCTGCCGGGGACCTTTTCTTCGACGAGGGCTCGTCTGCCGAAGAAAAATGTTCGACGAGGGCTCGTCTGCCGGGGACCTTTTCTTCGACGAGGGCTCGTCTGCCGAAGAAAAAATGTTCGACGAGGGCTCGTCTGCCGGGGACCTTTTCTTCGACGAGGGCTCGTCTGCAAAAGAAAAAATGTTCGACGAGGGCTCGTCTGCCGGGGACCTTTTCTTCGACAAGGGCTCGTCTGCCGAAGAAAAAATGTTCGACGAGGGCTCGTCTGCCGGGGACCTTTTCTTTGACGAGGGCTCGTCTGCAAAAGAAAAAATGTTCGACGAGGGCTCGTCTGCCGGGGACCTTTTCTTCGACGAGGGCTCGTCTGCAAAAGAAAAAATGTTCGACGAGGTCTCGTCTGCCGGGGACCTTTTCTTCGACGAGGGCTCGTCTGCCGAAGAAAAAATGTTCGACGAGGGCTCGTCTGCCGGGGACCTTTTCTTCGACGAGGGCTCGTCTGCCGAAGAAAAAATGTTCGACGAGGGCTCGTCTGCCGGGGACCTTTTCTTCGACGAGGGCTCGTCTGCCGAAGAAAAAATGTTCGACGAGGGGTCGTCTGCCGGGGACCTTTTCTTCGACTAGGGCTCGTCTGCCGAAGAAAAAATGTTCGACGAGGGCTCGTCTGCAGGGGACCTTTTCTTCGACGAGGGCTCGTCTGCCGGGGACCTTTTCTTCGATGAGGGCTCGTCTGCCGAAGAAAAAATGTTCGACGAGGGCTCGTCTGCCGGGGACCTTTTCTTCGACAAGGGCTCGTCTGCAAAAGAAAAAATGTTCGACGAGGGCTCGTCTGCCGGGGACCTTTTCTTCGACGAGGGCTCGTCTGCAAAAGAAAAAATGTTCGACGAGGTCTCGTCTGCCGGGGACCTTTTCTTCGACGAGGGCTCGTCTGCCGAAGAAAAAATGTTCGACGAGGGCTCGTCTGCCGGGGACCTTTTCTTCGACGAGGGCTCGTCTGCCGGGGACCTTTTCTTCGACAAGGGCTCGTCTGCCGAAGAAAAAATGTTCGACGAGGGCTCGTCTGCCGGGGACCTTTTCTTTGACGAGGGCTCGTCTGCAAAAGAAAAAATGTTCGACGAGGGCTCGTCTGCCGGGGACCTTTTCTTCGACGAGGGCTCGTCTGCAAAAGAAAAAATGTTCGACGAGGTCTCGTCTGCCGGGGACCTTTTCTTCGACGAGGGCTCGTCTGCCGAAGAAAAAATGTTCGACGAGGGCTCGTCTGCCGGGGACCTTTTCTTCGACGAGGGCTCGTCTGCCGAAGAAAAAATGTTCGACGAGGGCTCGTCTGCCGGGGACCTTTTCTTCGACGAGGGCTCGTCTGCCGAAGAAAAAATGTTCGACGAGGGGTCGTCTGCCGGGGACCTTTTCTTCGACTAGGGCTCGTCTGCCGAAGAAAAAATGTTCGACGAGGGCTCGTCTGCAGGGGACCTTTTCTTCGACGAGGGCTCGTCTGCCGGGGACCTTTTCTTCGATGAGGGCTCGTCTGCCGAAGAAAAAATGTTCGACGAGGGCTCGTCTGCCGGGGACCTATTCTTCGACGAGGGCTCGTCTGCCGAAGAAAAAATGTTCGACGAGGGCTCGTCTGCCGCGGACCTTTTCTTCGACGAGGGCTCGTCTGCCGAAGAAAAAATGTTCGACGAGGGCTCGTCTGCCGCGGACCTTTTCTTCAACGAGGGCTCGTCTGCCGAAGAAAAAATGTTCGACGAGGGCTCGTCTGCCGCGGACCTTTTCTTCGACGAGGGCTCGTCTGCCGAAGAAAAAATGTTCGATGAGGGCTCGTCTGCCGGGGACCTTTTCTTCGACGAGGGCTCGTCTGCCGAAGAAAAAATGTTCGACGAGGGATCGTCTGCCGAAGAAAAAATGTTCAACAAGGGCTCGTCTGCCGGGGACCTTTTCTTCGACGAGGGCTCGTCTGCCGAAGAAAAAATGTTTGACGAGGGCTCGTCTGCCGGGGACCTTTTCTTCGACGAGGGCTCGTCTGCCGAAGAAAAAATGTTCGACGAGGGCTCGTCTGCCGCGGACCTTTTCTTCGACGAGGGCTCGTCTGCCGAAGAAAAAATGTTCGACGAGGGCTCGTCTGCCGCGGACCTTTTCTTCGACGAGGGCTCGTCTGCCGAAGAAAAAAAGTTCGACGAGGGCTCGTCTGCCGCGGACCTTTTCTTCGACGAGGGCTCGTCTGCCGAAGAAAAAATGTTCGACGAGGGCTCGTCTGCCGCGGACCTTTTCTTCGACGAGGGCTCGTCTGCCGAAGAAAAAATGTTCGACGAGGGCTCGTCTGCCGCGGACCTTTTCTTCGACGAGGGCTCGTCTGCCGAAGAAAAAATGTTTGACGAGGGCTCGTCTGCCGCGGACCTTTTCTTCGACGAGGGCTCGTCTGCCGAAGAAAAAATGTTCGACGAGGGCTCGTCTGCCGCGGACCTTTTCTTCGACGAGGGCTCGTCTGCCGAAGAAAAAATGTTCGACGAGGGCTCGTCTGCCGGGGACCTTTTCTTCGACGAGGGCTCGTCTGCCGAAGAAAAAATGTTCGACGAGGGCTCGTCTGCCGGGGACCTTTTCTTCGACGAGGGCTCGTCTGCCGAAGAAAAAATGTTCGACGAGGGCTCGTCTGCCGGGGACCTTTTCTTCGACGAGGGCTCGTCTGCCGAAGAAAAAATGTTCGACGAGGGCTCGTCTGCCGGGGACCTTTTCTTCGACGAGGGCTCGTCTGCCGAAGAAAAAACGCTCGACGAGGGCTCGTCTGCCGGGGACCTTTTCTTCGACGAGGGCTCGTCTGCCGAAGAAAAAATGTTCGACGAGGGCTCGTCTGCCGGGGACCTTTTCTTCGACGAGGGCTCGTCTGCCGAAGAAAAAATGTTCGACGAGGGCTCGTCTGCCGGGGACCTTTTCTTCGACGAGGGCTCGTCTGCCGAAGAAAAAATGTTCGACGAGGGCTCGTCTGCCGGGGACCTTTTCTTCGACGAGGGCTCGTCTGCCGAAGAAAAAATGTTCGACGAGGGCTCGTCTGCCGGGGACCTTTTCTTCGACGAGGGCTCGTCTGCCGAAGAAAAAATGTTCGACGAGGGCTCATCTGCCGAAGAAAAAATGTTCGACGAGGGCTCGTCTGCCGAAGAAAAAATGTTCGACGAGGGCTCGTCTGCCGGGGACCTTTTCTTCGACGAGGGCTCGTCTGCCGAAGAAAAAATGTTCGACGAGGGCTCGTCTGCCGGGGACCTTTTCTTCGACGAGGGCTCGTCTGCCGATGAAAAAATGTTCGACGAGGGCTCGTCTGCCGGGGACCTTTTCTTCGACGAGGGCTCGTCTGCCGAAGAAAAAATGTTCGACGAGGGGTCGTCTGCCGGGGACCTTTTCTTCGACTAGGGCTCGTCTGCCGAAGAAAAAATGTTCGACGAGGGCTCGTCTGCAGGGGACCTTTTCTTCGACGAGGGCTCGTCTGCCGGGGACCTTTTCTTCGACGAGGGCTCGTCTGCCGAAGAAAAAATGTTCGACGAGGGCTCCTCTGCCGGGGACCTTTTCTTCGACGAGGGCTCGTCTGCCGAAGAAAAAATGTTCGACGAGGGCTCGTCTGCCGGGGACCTTTTCTTCGACGAGGGCTCGTCTGCCGAAGAAAAATGTTCGACGAGGGCTCGTCTGCCGGGGACCTTTTCTTCGACGAGGGCTCGTCTGCAGGGGACCTTTTCTTCGACGAGGGCTCGTCTGCCGAAGAAAAAATGTTCGACGAGGGCTCCTCTGCCGGGGACCTTTTCTTCGACGAGGACTCGTCTGCCGAAGAAAAAATGTTCGACGAGGGCTCGTCTGCCGGGGACCTTTTCTTCGACGAGGGCTCGTCTGCCGAAGAAAAGACGCTCGACGAGGGCTCGTCTGCCGGGGACCTTTTCTTCGACGAGGGCTCGTCTGCCGAAGAAGAAACGCTCGACGAGGGCTCGTCTGCCGGGGACCTTTTCTTCGACGAGGGCTCGTCTGCCGAAGAAAAAATGTTCGACGAGGGCTCATCTGCCGGGGACCTTTTCTTCGACGAGGGCTCGTCTGCCGAAGAAAAAATGTTCGACGAGGGCTCGTCTGCCGGGGACCTTTTCTTCGACGAGGGCTCGTCTGCCGAAGAAAAAATGTTCGACGAGGGCTTATCTGCCGGGGACCTTTTCTTCAACGCGGGTTCGTCTGCCGAAGAAAAAATGTTTGACGAGGGCTCGTCTGCCGGGGACCTTTTCTTCGACGAGGGCTCGTCTGCCGGGGACCTTTTCTTTGACGAGGGCTCATCTGCCGAAGAAAAAATGTTCGACGAGGGCTCGTCTGCCGGGGACCTTTTCTTCGACGAGGGCTCGTCTGCCGAAGAAAAAATGTTCGACGAGGGCTCGTCTGCCGGGGACCTTTTCTTCGACGAGGGCTCGTCTGCCGAAGAAAAAATGTTCGACGAGGGCTCGTCTGCCGGGGACCTTTTCTTCGACGAGGGCTCGTCTGCCGGGGACCTTTTCTTCGACGAGGGCTCGTCTGCCGAAGAAAAAATGTTCGACGAGGGCTCGTCTGCCGGGGACCTTTTCTTCGACGAGGGCTCGTCTGCCGAAGAAAAAATGTTCGACGAGGGCTCGTCTGCCGGGGACCTTTTCTTCGACGAGGGCTCGTCTGCAAAAGAAAAAATGTTCGACGAGGGCTCGTCTGCCGGGGACCTTTTCTTCGACGAGGGCTCGTCTGCCGGAGACCTTTTCTTCGACGAGGGCTCGTCTGCCGAAGAAAAATGTTCGACGAGGGCTCCTCTGCCGGGGACCTTTTCTTCGACGAGGGCTCGTCTGCCGGGGACCTTTTCTTCGACGAGGGCTCGTCTGCCGGGGACCTTTTCTTCGACGAGGGCTCGTCTGCAAAAGAAAAAATGTTCGAGCAGGGCTCGTCTGCCGGGGACCTTTTCTTCGACGAGGGCTCGTCTGCCGGAGACCTTTTCTTCGACGAGGGCTCGTCTGCCGGGGACCTTTTCTTCGACAAGGTCTCGTCTGCCGGGGAACTTTTCTTCGACGAGGGCTCGTCTGCCGAAAAAAATTGTTCGACGAGGGCTCGTCTGCCAGGGACCTTTTCTTCGACGAGGGCTCGTCTGCCGAAGAAAAAATGTTCGACGAGGGCTCGTCTGCCGGGGACCTTTTCTTCGACGAGGGCTCGTCTGCCGAAGAAAAAATGTTCGACGAGGGCTCGTCTGCCGAAGAAAAAATGTTCGACGAGGGCTCGTCTGCCGGGGACCTTTTCTTCGATGAGGGCTCGTCTGCCGAAGAAAAAATGTTCGACGAGGGCTCGTCTGCCGGGGACCTTTTCTTCGACGAGGGCTTGTCTGCCAAAGAAAAAATGTTCGACGAGGGCTCGTCAACCGAAGAAAAAATGTTCGACTAGGGCTCGTCTGCCGGGCACCTTTTCTTCGACGAGGGCTCGTCTGCCGAAGAAAAAATGTTCGACGAGGGCTCGTCTGCCGGGGACCTTTTCTTCGACGAGGGCTCGTCTGCCGAAGAAAAAATGTTCGACGAGGGCTCGTCTGCCGGGGACCTTTTCTTCGACGAGGGCTCGTCTGCTGAAGAAAAAATGTTCGACGAGGGCTTGTCTGCCGGGGACCTTTTCTTCGACGAGGGCTCGTCTGCCGAAGAAAAAATGTTCGAGCAGGGCTCGTATGCCGGGGACCTTTTCTTCGACGAGGGCTAGTCTGCCGAAGAAAAAATGTTCGACGAGGGCTCGTCTGCCGGGGACCTTTTCTTCGACGAGGGCTCGTCTGCCGAAGAAAAAATGTTCGACGAGGGCTCGTCTGCCGAAGAAAAAATGTTCGACGAGGGCTCGTCTGCCGGGGACCTTTTCTTCGATGAGGGCTCGTCTGCCGAAGAAAAAATGTTCGACGAGGGCTCGTCTGCCGGGGACCTTTTCTTCGACGAGGGCTCGTCTGCCGAAGAAAAAATGTTCGACGAGGGCTCGTCTGCCGAAGAAAAAATGTTCGACGAGGGCTCGTCTGCCGGGGACCTTTTCTTCGATGAGGGCTCGTCTGCCGAAGAAAAAATGTTCGACGAGGGCTCGTCTGCCGGGGACCTTTTCTTCGACGAGGGCTTGTCTGCCAAAGAAAAAATGTTCGACGAGGGCTCGTCAGCCGAAGAAAAAATGTTCGACTAGGGCTCGTCTGCCGGGGACCTTTTCTTCGACGAGGGCTCGTCTGCCGAAGAAAAAATGTTCGACGAGGGCTCGTCTGCCGGGGACCTTTTCTTCGACGAGGTCTCGTCGGCCGAAGAAAAAATGTTCGACGAGGGCTCGTCTGCCGGGGACCTTTTCTTCGACGAGGGCTCGTCTGCCGAAGAAAAAATGTTCGACGAGGGCTCGTCTGCCGGGGACCTTTTCTTTGACGAGGGCTCGTCTGCCGAAGAAAAAATGTTCGACGAGGGCTCGTCTGCCGGGGACCTTTTCTTCGACGAGGGCTCGTCTGCCGAAGAAAAAATGTTCGACGAGGGCTCGTCTGCCGGGGACCTTTTCTTCGACGAGGGCTCGTCTGCCTAAGAAAAAATGTTCGATCAGGGCTCGTATGCCGGGGACCTTTTCTTCGACGAGAGCTCGTCTGCTGAAGAAAAAATGTTCGACGAGGGCTCGTCTGCCGGGGACCTTTTCTTCGACGAGGGCTCGTCTGCCGGGGAACTTTTCTTCGACGAGGGCTCGTCTGCCGAAGAAAAAATGTTCGACGAGGGCTCGTCTGCCCGGGACCTTTTCTTCGACGAGGGCTCGTCTGCCGGGGACCTTTTCTTCGACAAGGTCTCGTCTGCCGGGGACCTTTTCTTCGACGAGGGCTCGTCTGCCGAAGAAAAAATGTTCGACGAGGGCTCGTCTGCCGGAGACCTTTTCTTCGACGAGGGCTCGTCTGCCGAAGAAAAAATGTTCGACGAGGGCTCGTCTGCCGGGGACCTTTTCTTCGACGAGGGCTCGTCTGCCGAAGAAAAAATGTTCGACGAGGGCTCGTCTGCCGGGGACCTTTTCTTCGACGAGGGCTCGTCTGCCGAAGAAAAAATGTTCGACGAGGGCTCGTCTGCCGGGGACCTTTTCTTCGACGAGGGCTCGTCTGCCGAAGAAAAAACGCTCGACGAGGGCTCGTCTGCCGGGGACCTTTTCTTCGACGAGGGCTCGTCTGCCGAAGAAAAAATGTTCGACGAGGGCTCGTCTGCCGGGGACCTTTTCTTCGACGAGGGCTCTTCTGCCGAAGAAAAAATGTTCGACGAGGGCTCGTCTGCCGGGGACCTTTTCTTCGACGAGGGCTCGTCTGCCGAAGAAAAAATGTTCGACGAGGGCTCGTCTGCCGGGGACCTTTTCTTCGACGAGGGCTCGTCTGCCGGGGACCTTTTCTTCGACGAGGGCTCGTCTGCCGAAGAAAAAATGTTCGACGAGGGCTCGTCTGCCGGGGACCTTTTCTTCGACGAGGGCTCGTCTGCCGATGAAAAAATGTTCGACGAGGGCTCGTCTGCCGGGGACCTTTTCTTCGACGAGGGCTCGTCTGCCGAAGAAAAAATGTTCGACGAGGGGTCGTCTGCCGGGGACCTTTTCTTCGACTAGGGCTCGTCTGCCGAAGAAAAAATGTTCGACGAGGGCTCGTCTGCAGGGGACCTTTTCTTCGACGAGGGCTCGTCTGCCGGGGACCTTTTCTTCGATGAGGGCTCGTCTGCCGAAGAAAAAATGTTCGACGAGGGCTCGTCTGCCGGGGACCTTTTCTTCGACGAGGGCTCGTCTGCCGGGGACCTTTTCTTCGACGAGGGCTCGTCTGCCGAAGAAAAAATGTTCGACGAGGGCTCGTCTGCCGGGGACCTTTTCTTCGACGAGGGCTCGTCTGCCGAAGAAAAAATGTTCGACGAGGGCTCATCTGCCGAAGAAAAAATGTTCGACGAGGGCTCGTCTGCCGAAGAAAAAATGTTCGACGAGGGCTCGTCTGCCGGGGACCTTTTCTTCGACGAGGGCTCGTCTGCCGAAGAAAAAATGTTCGACGAGGGCTCGTCTGCCGGGGACCTTTTCTTCGACGAGGGCTCGTCTGCCGATGAAAAAATGTTCGACGAGGGCTCGTCTGCCGGGGACCTTTTCTTCGACGAGGGCTCGTCTGCCGAAGAAAAAATGTTCGACGAGGGGTCGTCTGCCGGGGACCTTTTCTTCGACTAGGGCTCGTCTGCCGAAGAAAAAATGTTCGACGAGGGCTCGTCTGCAGGGGACCTTTTCTTCGACGAGGGCTCGTCTGCCGGGGACCTTTTCTTCGATGAGGGCTCGTCTGCCGAAGAAAAAATGTTCGACGAGGGCTCGTCTGCCGGGGACCTTTTCTTCGACGAGGGCTCGTCTGCCGAAGAAAAAATGTTCGACGAGGGCTCGTCTGCCGGGGACCTTTTCTTCGACGAGGGCTCGTCTGCCGGGGACCTTTTCTTCGACGAGGGCTCCTCTGCCGAAGAAAAAATGTTCGACGAGGGCTCGTCTGCAGGGGACCTTTTCTTCGACGAGGGCTCGTCTGCCGAAGAAAAAATGTTCGACGAGGGCTCGTCTGCCGGGGACCTTTTCTTCGACGAGGGCTCGTCTGCAAAAGAAAAAATGTTCGACGAGGGCTCGTCTGCCGGGGACCTTTTCTTCGACGAGGGCTCGTCTGCCGAAGAAAAAATGTTCGACGAGGGCTCGTCTGCCGGGGACCTTTTCTTCGACGAGGGCTCGTCTGCCGAAGAAAAAATGTTCGACGAGGGCTCGTCTGCCGGGGACCTTTTCTTCGACGAGGGCTCGTCTGCCGAAGAAAAAATGTTCGACGAGGGCTCATCTGCCGAAGAAAAAATGTTCGACGAGGGCTCGTCTGCCGAAGAAAAAATGTTCGACGAGGGCTCGTCTGCCGGGGACCTTTTCTTCGACGAGGGCTCGTCTGCCGAAGAAAAAATGTTCGACGAGGGCTCGTCTGCCGGGGACCTTTTCTTTGACGAGGGCTCGTCTGCCGATGAAAAAATGTTCGACGAGGGCTCGTCTGCCGGGGACCTTTTCTTTGACGAGGGCTCGTCTGCAAAAGAAAAAATGTTCGACGAGGGCTCGTCTGCCGGGGACCTTTTCTTCGACGAGGGCTCGTCTGCCGAAGAAAAAATGTTCGACGAGGGCTCGTCTGCCGGGGACCTTTTCTTCGACGAGGGCTCGTCTGCCGAAGAAAAAATGTTCGACGAGGGCTCGTCTGCCGCGGACCTTTTCTTCGACGAGGGCTCGTCTGCCGAAGAAAAAATGTTCGACGAGGGCTCGTCTGCCGGGGACCTTTTCTTTGACGAGGGCTCGTCTGCCGAAGAAAAAATGTTCGACGAGGGCTCGTCTGCCGGGGACCTTTTCTTCGACGAGGGCTCGTCTGCCGAAGAAAAAATGTTCGACGAGGGCTCGTCTGCCGGGGACCTTTTCTTCGACGAGGGCTCGTCTGCCGAAGAAAAAATGTTCGACGAGGGCTCGTCTGCCGGGGACCTTTTCTTCGACGAGGGCTCGTCTGCCGAAGAAAAAACGCTCGACGAGGGCTCGTCTGCCGGGGACCTTTTCTTCGACGAGGGCTCGTCTGCCGAAGAAAAAATGTTCGACGAGGGCTCGTCTGCCGGGGACCTTTTCTTCGACGAGGGCTCTTCTGCCGAAGAAAAAATGTTCGACGAGGGCTCGTCTGCCGGGGACCTTTTCTTCGACGAGGGCTCGTCTGCCGAAGAAAAAATGTTCGACGAGGGCTCGTCTGCCGGGGACCTTTTCTTCGACGAGGGCTCGTCTGCCGGGGACCTTTTCTTCGACGAGGGCTCGTCTGCCGAAGAAAAAATGTTCGACGAGGGCTCGTCTGCCGGGGACCTTTTCTTCGACGAGGGCTCGTCTGCCGAAGAAAAAATGTTCGACGAGGGCTCATCTGCCGAAGAAAAAATGTTCGACGAGGGCTCGTCTGCCGAAGAAAAAATGTTCGACGAGGGCTCGTCTGCCGGGGACCTTTTCTTCGACGAGGGCTCGTCTGCCGAAGAAAAAATGTTCGACGAGGGCTCGTCTGCCGGGGACCTTTTCTTTGACGAGGGCTCGTCTGCCGATGAAAAAATGTTCGACGAGGGCTCGTCTGCCGGGGACCTTTTCTTCGACGAGGGCTCGTCTGCCGAAGAAAAAATGTTCGACGAGGGGTCGTCTGCCGGGGACCTTTTCTTCGACTAGGGCTTGTCTGCCGAAGAAAAAATGTTCGACGAGGGCTCGTCTGCAGGGGACCTTTTCTTCGACGAGGGCTCGTCTGCCGGGGACCTTTTCTTCGATGAGGGCTCGTCTGCCGAAGAAAAAATGTTCGACGAGGGCTCGTCTGCCGGGGACCTTTTCTTCGACGAGGGCTCGTCTGGCGAAGAAAAAATGTTCGACGAGGGCTCGTCTGCCGGGGACCTTTTCTTCGACGAGGGCTCGTCTGCCGAAGAAAAAATGTTCGACGAGGGCTCGTCTGCCGGGGACCTTTTCTTCGACGAGGGCTCGTCTGCCGAAGAAAAATGTTCGACGAGGGCTCGTCTGCCGGGGACCTTTTCTTCGACGAGGGCTCGTCTGCCGAAGAAAAAATGTTCGACGAGGGCTCGTCTGCCGGGGACCTTTTCTTCGACGAGGGCTCGTCTGCAAAAGAAAAAATGTTCGACGAGGGCTCGTCTGCCGGGGACCTTTTCTTCGACAAGGGCTCGTCTGCCGAAGAAAAAATGTTCGACGAGGGCTCGTCTGCCGGGGACCTTTTCTTTGACGAGGGCTCGTCTGCAAAAGAAAAAATGTTCGACGAGGGCTCGTCTGCCGGGGACCTTTTCTTCGACGAGGGCTCGTCTGCAAAAGAAAAAATGTTCGACGAGGTCTCGTCTGCCGGGGACCTTTTCTTCGACGAGGGCTCGTCTGGCGAAGAAAAAATGTTCGACGAGGGCTCGTCTGCCGGGGACCTTTTCTTCGACGAGGGCTCGTCTGCCGAAGAAAAAATGTTCGACGAGGGCTCGTCTGCCGGGGACCTTTTCTTCGACGAGGGCTCGTCTGCCGAAGAAAAAATGTTCGACGAGGGGTCGTCTGCCGGGGACCTTTTCTTCGACTAGGGCTCGTCTGCCGAAGAAAAAATGTTCGACGAGGGCTCGTCTGCAGGGGACCTTTTCTTCGACGAGGGCTCGTCTGCCAGGGACCTTTTCTTCGATGAGGGCTCGTCTGCCGAAGAAAAAATGTTCGACGAGGGCTCGTCTGCCGGGGACCTTTTCTTCGACGAGGGCTCGTCTGCCGAAGAAAAAATGTTCGACGAGGGCTCGTCTGCCGGGGACCTATTCTTCGACGAGGGCTCGTCTGCCGAAGAAAAAATGTTCGACGAGGGCTCGTCTGCCGCGGACCTTTTCTTCGACGAGGGCTCGTCTGCCGAAGAAAAAATGTTCGACGAGGGCTCGTCTGCCGCGGACCTTTTCTTCAACGAGGGCTCGTCTGCCGAAGAAAAAATGTTCGACGAGGGCTCGTCTGCCGCGGACCTTTTCTTCGACGAGGGCTCGTCTGCCGAAGAAAAAATGTTCGATGAGGGCTCGTCTGCCGGGGACCTTTTCTTCGACGAGGGCTCGTCTGCCGAAGAAAAAATGTTCGACGAGGGATCGTCTGCCGAAGAAAAAATGTTCAACAAGGGCTCGTCTGCCGGGGACCTTTTCTTCGACGAGGGCTCGTCTGCCGAAGAAAAAATGTTTGACGAGGGCTCGTCTGCCGGGGACCTTTTCTTCGACGAGGGCTCGTCTGCCGAAGAAAAAATGTTCGACGAGGGCTCGTCTGCCGCGGACCTTTTCTTCGACGAGGGCTCGTCTGCCGAAGAAAAAATGTTCGACGAGGGCTCGTCTGCCGCGGACCTTTTCTTCGACGAGGGCTCGTCTGCCGAAGAAAAAAAGTTCGACGAGGGCTCGTCTGCCGCGGACCTTTTCTTCGACGAGGGCTCGTCTGCCGAAGAAAAAAAGTTCGACGAGGGCTCGTCTGCCGCGGACCTTTTCTTCGACGAGGGCTCGTCTGCCGAAGACAAAATGTTCGACGAGGGCTCGTCTGCCGCGGACCTTTTCTTCGACGAGGGCTCGTCTGCCGAAGAAAAAATGTTTGACGAGGGCTCGTCTGCCGCGGACCTTTTCTTCGACGAGGGCTCGTCTGCCGAAGAAAAAATGTTCGACGAGGGCTCGTCTGCCGCGGACCTTTTCTTCGACGAGGGCTCGTCTGCCGAAGAAAAAATGTTCGACGAGGGCTCGTCTGCCGGGGACCTTTTCTTCGACGAGGGCTCGTCTGCCGAAGAAAAAATGTTCGACGAGGGCTCGTCTGCCGGGGACCTTTTCTTCGACGAGGGCTCGTCTGCCGAAGAAAAAATGTTCGACGAGGGCTCGTCTGCCGGGGACCTTTTCTTCGACGAGGGCTCGTCTGCCGAAGAAAAAATGTTCGACGAGGGCTCGTCTGCCGGGGACCTTTTCTTCGACGAGGGCTCGTCTGCCGAAGAAAAAACGCTCGACGAGGGCTCGTCTGCCGGGGACCTTTTCTTCGACGAGGGCTCGTCTGCCGAAGAAAAAATGTTCGACGAGGGCTCGTCTGCCGGGGACCTTTTCTTCGACGAGGGCTCGTCTGCCGAAGAAAAAATGTTCGACGAGGGCTCGTCTGCCGGGGACCTTTTCTTCGACGAGGGCTCGTCTGCCGAAGAAAAAATGTTCGACGAGGGCTCGTCTGCCGGGGACCTTTTCTTCGACGAGGGCTCGTCTGCCGAAGAAAAAATGTTCGACGAGGGCTCGTCTGCCGGGGACCTTTTCTTCGACGAGGGCTCGTCTGCCGAAGAAAAAATGTTCGACGAGGGCTCATCTGCCGAAGAAAAAATGTTCGACGAGGGCTCGTCTGCCGAAGAAAAAATGTTCGACGAGGGCTCGTCTGCCGGGGACCTTTTCTTCGACGAGGGCTCGTCTGCCGAAGAAAAAATGTTCGACGAGGGCTCGTCTGCCGGGGACCTTTTCTTCGACGAGGGCTCGTCTGCCGATGAAAAAATGTTCGACGAGGGCTCGTCTGCCGGGGACCTTTTCTTCGACGAGGGCTCGTCTGCCGAAGAAAAAATGTTCGACGAGGGGTCGTCTGCCGGGGACCTTTTCTTCGACTAGGGCTCGTCTGCCGAAGAAAAAATGTTCGACGAGGGCTCGTCTGCAGGGGACCTTTTCTTCGACGAGGGCTCGTCTGCCGGGGACCTTTTCTTCGACGAGGGCTCGTCTGCCGAAGAAAAAATGTTCGACGAGGGCTCCTCTGCCGGGGACCTTTTCTTCGACGAGGGCTCGTCTGCCGAAGAAAAAATGTTCGACGAGGGCTCGTCTGCCGGGGACCTTTTCTTCGACGAGGGCTCGTCTGCCGAAGAAAAATGTTCGACGAGGGCTCGTCTGCCGGGGACCTTTTCTTCGACGAGGGCTCGTCTGCAGGGGACCTTTTCTTCGACGAGGGCTCGTCTGCCGAAGAAAAAATGTTCGACGAGGGCTCCTCTGCCGGGGACCTTTTCTTCGACGAGGACTCGTCTGCCGAAGAAAAAATGTTCGACGAGGGCTCGTCTGCCGGGGACCTTTTCTTCGACGAGGGCTCGTCTGCCGAAGAAAAGACGCTCGACGAGGGCTCGTCTGCCGGGGACCTTTTCTTCGACGAGGGCTCGTCTGCCGAAGAAGAAACGCTCGACGAGGGCTCGTCTGCCGGGGACCTTTTCTTCGACGAGGGCTCGTCTGCCGAAGAAAAAATGTTCGACGAGGGCTCATCTGCCGGGGACCTTTTCTTCGACGAGGGCTCGTCTGCCGAAGAAAAAATGTTCGACGAGGGCTCGTCTGCCGGGGACCTTTTCTTCGACGAGGGCTCGTCTGCCGAAGAAAAAATGTTCGACGAGGGCTTATCTGCCGGGGACCTTTTCTTCAACGCGGGTTCGTCTGCCGAAGAAAAAATGTTTGACGAGGGCTCGTCTGCCGGGGACCTTTTCTTCGACGAGGGCTCGTCTGCCGGGGACCTTTTCTTTGACGAGGGCTCATCTGCCGAAGAAAAAATGTTCGACGAGGGCTCGTCTGCCGGGGACCTTTTCTTCGACGAGGGCTCGTCTGCCGAAGAAAAAATGTTCGACGAGGGCTCGTCTGCCGGGGACCTTTTCTTCGACGAGGGCTCGTCTGCCGAAGAAAAAATGTTCGACGAGGGCTCGTCTGCCGGGGACCTTTTCTTCGACGAGGGCTCGTCTGCCGGGGACCTTTTCTTCGACGAGGGCTCGTCTGCCGAAGAAAAAATGTTCGACGAGGGCTCGTCTGCCGGGGACCTTTTCTTCGACGAGGGCTCGTCTGCCGAAGAAAAAATGTTCGACGAGGGCTCGTCTGCCGGGGACCTTTTCTTCGACGAGGGCTCGTCTGCAAAAGAAAAAATGTTCGACGAGGGCTCGTCTGCCGGGGACCTTTTCTTCGACGAGGGCTCGTCTGCCGGAGACCTTTTCTTCGACGAGGGCTCGTCTGCCGAAGAAAAATGTTCGACGAGGGCTCCTCTGCCGGGGACCTTTTCTTCGACGAGGGCTCGTCTGCCGGGGACCTTTTCTTCGACGAGGGCTCGTCTGCCGGGGACCTTTTCTTCGACGAGGGCTCGTCTGCAAAAGAAAAAATGTTCGACGAGGGCTCGTCTGCCGGGGACCTTTTCTTCGACGAGGGCTCGTCTGCCGGAGACCTTTTCTTCGACGAGGGCTCGTCTGCCGGGGACCTTTTCTTCGACGAGGGCTCGTCTGCAAAAGAAAAAATGTTCGACGAGGGCTCGTCTGCCGGGGACCTTTTCTTCGACGAGGGCTCGTCTGCAGGGTACCTTTTCTTCGACGAGGGCTCGTCTGCCGAAGAAAAAATGTTCGACGAGGGCTCCTCTGCCGGGGACCTTTTCTTCGACGAGGGCTCGTCTGCCGGGGACCTTTTCTTCGACAAGGGCTCGTCTGCCGGGGAACTTTTCTTCGACGAGGGCTCGTCTGCCGAAAAAAATTGTTCGACGAGGGCTCGTCTGCCAGGGACCTTTTCTTCGACGAGGGCTCGTCTGCCGAAGAAAAAATGTTCGACGAGGGCTCGTCTGCCGGGGACCTTTTCTTCGACGAGGGCTCGTCTGCCGAAGAAAAAATGTTCGACGAGGGCTCGTCTGCCGAAGAAAAAATGTTCGACGAGGGCTCGTCTGCCGGGGACCTTTTCTTCGATGAGGGCTCGTCTGCCGAAGAAAAAATGTTCGACGAGGGCTCGTCTGCCGGGGACCTTTTCTTCGACGAGGGCTTGTCTGCCAAAGAAAAAATGTTCGACGAGGGCTCGTCAACCGAAGAAAAAATGTTCGACTAGGGCTCGTCTGCCGGGCACCTTTTCTTCGACGAGGGCTCGTCTGCCGAAGAAAAAATGTTCGACGAGGGCTCGTCTGCCGGGGACCTTTTCTTCGACGAGGGCTCGTCTGCCGAAGAAAAAATGTTCGACGAGGGCTCGTCTGCCGGGGACCTTTTCTTCGACGAGGGCTCGTCTGCTGAAGAAAAAATGTTCGACGAGGGCTTGTCTGCCGGGGACCTTTTCTTCGACGAGGGCTCGTCTGCCGAAGAAAAAATGTTCGAGCAGGGCTCGTATGCCGGGGACCTTTTCTTCGACGAGGGCTAGTCTGCCGAAGAAAAAATGTTCGACGAGGGCTCGTCTGCCGGGGACCTTTTCTTCGACGAGGGCTCGTCTGCCGAAGAAAAAATGTTCGACGAGGGCTCGTCTGCCGAAGAAAAAATGTTCGACGAGGGCTCGTCTGCCGGGGACCTTTTCTTCGATGAGGGCTCGTCTGCCGAAGAAAAAATGTTCGACGAGGGCTCGTCTGCCGGGGACCTTTTCTTCGACGAGGGCTCGTCTGCCGAAGAAAAAATGTTCGACGAGGGCTCGTCTGCCGAAGAAAAAATGTTCGACGAGGGCTCGTCTGCCGGGGACCTTTTCTTCGATGAGGGCTCGTCTGCCGAAGAAAAAATGTTCGACGAGGGCTCGTCTGCCGGGGACCTTTTCTTCGACGAGGGCTTGTCTGCCAAAGAAAAAATGTTCGACGAGGGCTCGTCAGCCGAAGAAAAAATGTTCGACTAGGGCTCGTCTGCCGGGGACCTTTTCTTCGACGAGGGCTCGTCTGCCGAAGAAAAAATGTTCGACGAGGGCTCGTCTGCCGGGGACCTTTTCTTCGACGAGGTCTCGTCGGCCGAAGAAAAAATGTTCGACGAGGGCTCGTCTGCCGGGGACCTTTTCTTCGACGAGGGCTCGTCTGCCGAAGAAAAAATGTTCGACGAGGGCTCGTCTGCCGGGGACCTTTTCTTTGACGAGGGCTCGTCTGCCGAAGAAAAAATGTTCGACGAGGGCTCGTCTGCCGGGGACCTTTTCTTCGACGAGGGCTCGTCTGCCGAAGAAAAAATGTTCGACGAGGGCTCGTCTGCCGGGGACCTTTTCTTCGACGAGGGCTCGTCTGCCTAAGAAAAAATGTTCGATCAGGGCTCGTATGCCGGGGACCTTTTCTTCGACGAGAGCTCGTCTGCTGAAGAAAAAATGTTCGACGAGGGCTCGTCTGCCGGGGACCTTTTCTTCGACGAGGGCTCGTCTGCCGGGGAACTTTTCTTCGACGAGGGCTCGTCTGCCGAAGAAAAAATGTTCGACGAGGGCTCGTCTGCCCGGGACCTTTTCTTCGACGAGGGCTCGTCTGCCGGGGACCTTTTCTTCGACAAGGTCTCGTCTGCCGGGGACCTTTTCTTCGACGAGGGCTCGTCTGCCGAAGAAAAAATGTTCGACGAGGGCTCGTCTGCCGGAGACCTTTTCTTCGACGAGGGCTCGTCTGCCGAAGAAAAAATGTTCGACGAGGGCTCGTCTGCCGGGGACCTTTTCTTCGACGAGGGCTCGTCTGCCGAAGAAAAAATGTTCGACGAGGGCTCGTCTGCCGGGGACCTTTTCTTCGACGAGGGCTCGTCTGCCGAAGAAAAAATGTTCGACGAGGGCTCGTCTGCCGGGGACCTTTTCTTCGACGAGGGCTCGTCTGCCGAAGAAAAAACGCTCGACGAGGGCTCGTCTGCCGGGGACCTTTTCTTCGACGAGGGCTCGTCTGCCGAAGAAAAAATGTTCGACGAGGGCTCGTCTGCCGGGGACCTTTTCTTCGACGAGGGCTCTTCTGCCGAAGAAAAAATGTTCGACGAGGGCTCGTCTGCCGGGGACCTTTTCTTCGACGAGGGCTCGTCTGCCGAAGAAAAAATGTTCGACGAGGGCTCGTCTGCCGGGGACCTTTTCTTCGACGAGGGCTCGTCTGCCGGGGACCTTTTCTTCGACGAGGGCTCGTCTGCCGAAGAAAAAATGTTCGACGAGGGCTCGTCTGCCGGGGACCTTTTCTTCGACGAGGGCTCGTCTGCCGATGAAAAAATGTTCGACGAGGGCTCGTCTGCCGGGGACCTTTTCTTCGACGAGGGCTCGTCTGCCGAAGAAAAAATGTTCGACGAGGGGTCGTCTGCCGGGGACCTTTTCTTCGACTAGGGCTCGTCTGCCGAAGAAAAAATGTTAGACGAGGGCTCGTCTGCAGGGGACCTTTTCTTCGACGAGGGCTCGTCTGCCGGGGACCTTTTCTTCGATGAGGGCTCGTCTGCCGAAGAAAAAATGTTCGACGAGGGCTCGTCTGCCGGGGACCTTTTCTTCGACGAGGGCTCGTCTGGCGAAGAAAAAATGTTCGACGAGGGCTCGTCTGCCGGGGACCTTTTCTTCGACGAGGGCTCGTCTGCCGAAGAAAAAATGTTCGACGAGGGCTCGTCTGCCGGGGACCTTTTCTTCGACGAGGGCTCGTCTGCCGAAGAAAAAATGTTCGACGAGGGCTCGTCTGCCGGGGACCTTTTCTTCGACGAGGGCTCGTCTGCCGATGAAAAAATGTTCGACGAGGGCTCGTCTGCCGGGGACCTTTTCTTCGACGAGGGCTCGTCTGCCGATGAAAAAATGTTCGACGAGGGCTCGTCTGCCGGGGACCTTTTCTTCGACGAGGGCTCGTCTGCCGAAGAAAAAATGTTCGACGAGGGCTCGTCTGCCGGGGACCTTTTCTTCGACGAGGGCTCGTCTGCCGAAGAAAAAATGTTCGACGAGGGCTCGTCTGCCGAAGAAAAAATGTTCAACAAGGGCTCGTCTGCCGGGGACCTTTTCTTCGACGAGGGCTCGTCTGCCGAAGAAAAAATGTTTGACGAGGGCTCGTCTGCCGGGGACCTTTTCTTCGACGAGGGCTCGTCTGCCGATGAAAAAATGTTCGACGAGGGCTCGTCTGCCGAAGAAAAAATGTTCAACAAGGGCTCGTCTGCCGGGGACCTTTTCTTCGACGAGGGCTCGTCTGCCGAAGAAAAAATGTTCGACGAGGGCTCGTCTGCCGAAGAAAAAATGTTCAACAAGGGCTCGTCTGCCGGGGACCTTTTCTTCGACGAGGGCTCGTCTGCCGAAGAAAAAATGTTTGACGAGGGCTCGTCTGCCGGGGACCTTTTCTTCGACGAGGGCTCGTCTGCCGATGAAAAAATGTTTGACGAGGGCTCGTCTGCCGGGGACCTTTTCTTCGACGAGGGCTCGTCTGCCGAAGAAAAAATGTTCGACGAGGGCTCGTCTGCCGCGGACCTTTTCTTCGACGAGGGCTCGTCTGCCGAAGAAAAAATGTTCGACGAGGGCTCGTCTGCCGCGGACCTTTTCTTCGACGAGGGCTCGTCTGCCGAAGAAAAAAAGTTCGACGAGGGCTCGTCTGCCGCGGACCTTTTCTTTGACGAGGGCTCGTCTGCCGAAGAAAAAAAGTTCGACGAGGGCTCGTCTGCCGCGGACCTTTTCTTCGACGAGGGCTCGTCTGCCGAAGAAAAAATGTTCGACGAGGGCTCGTCTGCCGGGGACCTTTTCTTCGACGAGGGCTCGTCTGCCGAAGAAAAAATGTTCGACGAGGGCTCGTCTGCCGGGGACCTTTTCTTCGACGAGGGCTCGTCTGCCGAAGAAAAAATGTTCGACGAGGGCTCGTCTGCCGGGGACCTTTTCTTCGACGAGGGCTCGTCTGCCGAAGAAAAAATGTTCGACGAGGGCTCGTCTGCCGGGGACCTTTTCTTCGACGAGGGCTCGTCTGCCGAAGAAAAAATGTTCGACGAGGGCTCGTCTGCCGGGGACCTTTTCTTCGACGAGGGCTCGTCTGCCGAAGAAAAAATGTTCGACGAGGGCTCGTCTGCCGGGGACCTTTTCTTCGACGAGGGCTCGTCTGCCGAAGAAAAAATGTTCGACGAGGGCTCGTCTGCCGGGGACCTTTTCTTCGACGAGGGCTCGTCTGCCGAAGAAAAATGTTCGACGAGGGCTCGTCTGCCGGGGACCTTTTCTTCGACGAGGGCTCGTCTGCCGAAGAAAAAATGTTCGACGAGGGCTCGTCTGCCGGGGACCTTTTCTTCGACGAGGGCTCGTCTGCAAAAGAAAAAATGTTCGACGAGGGCTCGTCTGCCGGGGACCTTTTCTTCGACAAGGGCTCGTCTGCCGAAGAAAAAATGTTCGACGAGGGCTCGTCTGCCGGGGACCTTTTCTTTGACGAGGGCTCGTCTGCAAAAGAAAAAATGTTCGACGAGGGCTCGTCTGCCGGGGACCTTTTCTTCGACGAGGGCTCGTGTGCAAAAGAAAAAATGTTCGACGAGGTCTCGTCTGCCGGGGACCTTTTCTTCGACGAGGGCTCGTCTGCCGAAGAAAAAATGTTCGACGAGGGCTCGTCTGCCGGGGACCTTTTCTTCGACGAGGGCTCGTCTGCCGATGAAAAAATGTTCGACGAGGGCTCGTCTGCCGGGGACCTTTTCTTCGACGAGGGCTCGTCTGCCGAAGAAAAAATGTTCGACGAGGGGTCGTCTGCCGGGGACCTTTTCTTCGACTAGGGCTCGTCTGCCGAAGAAAAAATGTTCGACGAGGGCTCGTCTGCAGGGGACCTTTTCTTCGACGAGGGCTCGTCTGCCGGGGACCTTTTCTTCGACTAGGGCTCGTCTGCCGAAGAAAAAATGTTCGACGAGGGCTCGTCTGCAGGGGACCTTTTCTTCGACGAGGGCTCGTCTGCCGGGGACCTTTTCTTCGATGAGGGCTCGTCTGCCGAAGAAAAAATGTTCGACGAGGGCTCGTCTGCCGGGGACCTTTTCTTCGACGAGGGCTCGTCTGCCGAAGAAAAAATGTTCGACGAGGGCTCGTCTGCCGGGGACCTATTCTTCGACGAGGGCTCGTCTGCCGAAGAAAAAATGTTCGACGAGGGCTCGTCTGCCGCGGACCTTTTCTTCGACGAGGGCTCGTCTGCCGAAGAAAAAATGTTCGACGAGGGCTCGTCTGCCGCGGACCTTTTCTTCGACGAGGGCTCGTCTGCCGAAGAAAAAATGTTCGACGAGGGCTCGTCTGCCGCGGACCTTTTCTTCGACGAGGGCTCGTCTGCCGAAGAAAAAATGTTCGATGAGGGCTCGTCTGCCGGGGACCTTTTCTTCGACGAGGGCTCGTCTGCCGAAGAAAAAATGTTCGACGAGGGCTCGTCTGCCGAAGAAAAAATGTTCAACAAGGGCTCGTCTGCCGGGGACCTTTTCTTCGACGAGGGCTCGTCTGCCGAAGAAAAAATGTTTGACGAGGGCTCGTCTGCCGGGGACCTTTTCTTCGACGAGGGCTCGTCTGCCGAAGAAAAAATGTTCGACGAGGGCTCGTCTGCCGCGGACCTTTTCTTCGACGAGGGCTCGTCTGCCGAAGAAAAAATGTTCGACGAGGGCTCGTCTGCCGCGGACCTTTTCTTCGACGAGGGCTCGTCTGCCGAAGAAAAAAAGTTCGACGAGGGCTCGTCTGCCGCGGACCTTTTCTTTGACGAGGGCTCGTCTGCCGAAGAAAAAAAGTTCGACGAGGGCTCGTCTGCCGCGGACCTTTTCTTCGACGAGGGCTCGTCTGCCGAAGAAAAAATGTTCGACGAGGGCTCGTCTGCCGGGGACCTTTTCTTCGACGAGGGCTCGTCTGCCGAAGAAAAAATGTTCGACGAGGGCTCGTCTGCCGGGGACCTTTTCTTCGACGAGGGCTCGTCTGCCGAAGAAAAAATGTTCGACGAGGGCTCGTCTGCCGGGGACCTTTTCTTCGACGAGGGCTCGTCTGCCGAAGAAAAAATGTTCGACGAGGGCTCGTCTGCCGGGGACCTTTTCTTCGACGAGGGCTCGTCTGCCGAAGAAAAAATGTTCGACGAGGGCTCGTCTGCCGGGGACCTTTTCTTCGACGAGGGCTCGTCTGCCGAAGAAAAAATGTTCGACGAGGGCTCGTCTGCCGGGGACCTTTTCTTCGACGAGGGCTCGTCTGCCGAAGAAAAAATGTTCGACGAGGGCTCGTCTGCCGGGGACCTTTTCTTCGACGAGGGCTCGTCTGCCGAAGAAAAAATGTTCGACGAGGGCTCGTCTGCCGGGGACCTTTTCTTCGACGAGGGCTCGTCTGCCGATGAAAAAATGTTCGACGAGGGCTCGTCTGCCGGGGACCTTTTCTTCGACGAGGGCTCGTCTGCCGATGAAAAAATGTTCGACGAGGGCTCGTCTGCCGGGGACCTTTTCTTCGACGAGGGCTCGTCTGCCGAAGAAAAAATGTTCGACGAGGGCTCGTCTGCCGGGGACCTTTTCTTCGACTAGGGCTCGTCTGCCGAAGAAAAAATGTTCGACGAGGGCTCGTCTGCAGGGGACCTTTTCTTCGACGAGGGCTCGTCTGCCGGGGACCTTTTCTTCGATGAGGGCTCGTCTGCCGAAGAAAAAATGTTCGACGAGGGCTCGTCTGCCGGGGACCTTTTCTTCGACGAGGGCTCGTCTGCCGAAGAAAAAATGTTCGACGAGGGCTCGTCTGCCGGGGACCTATTCTTCGACGAGGGCTCGTCTGCCGAAGAAAAAAATGTTCGACGAGGGCTCGTCTGCCGCGGACCTTTTCTTCGACGAGGGCTCGTCTGCCGAAGAAAAAATGTTCGACGAGGGCTCGTCTGCCGCGGACCTTTTCTTCGACGAGGGCTCGTCTGCCGAAGAAAAAATGTTCGACGAGGGCTCGTCTGCCGCGGACCTTTTCTTCGACGAGGGCTCGTCTGCCGAAGAAAAAATGTTCGATGAGGGCTCGTCTGCCGGGGACCTTTTCTTCGACGAGGGCTCGTCTGCCGAAGAAAAAATGTTCGACGAGGGCTCGTCTGCCGAAGAAAAAATGTTCAACAAGGGCTCGTCTGCCGGGGACCTTTTCTTCGACGAGGGCTCGTCTGCCGAAGAAAAAATGTTTGACGAGGGCTCGTCTGCCGGGGACCTTTTCTTCGACGAGGGCTCGTCTGCCGAAGAAAAAATGTTCGACGAGGGCTCGTCTGCCGCGGACCTTTTCTTCGACGAGGGCTCGTCTGCCGAAGAAAAAATGTTCGACGAGGGCTCGTCTGCCGCGGACCTTTTCTTCGACGAGGGCTCGTCTGCCGAAGAAAAAAAGTTCGACGAGGGCTCGTCTGCCGCGGACCTTTTCTTCGACGAGGGCTCGTCTGCCGAAGAAAAAAAGTTCGACGAGGGCTCGTCTGCCGCGGACCTTTTCTTCGACGAGGGCTCGTCTGCCGAAGAAAAAATGTTCGACGAGGGCTCGTCTGCCGCGGACCTTTTCTTCGACGAGGGCTCGTCTGCCGAAGAAAAAATGTTTGACGAGGGCTCGTCTGCCGCGGACCTTTTCTTCGACGAGGGCTCGTCTGCCGAAGAAAAAATGTTCGACGAGGGCTCGTCTGCCGCGGACCTTTTCTTCGACGAGGGCTCGTCTGCCGAAGAAAAAATGTTCGACGAGGGCTCGTCTGCCGGGGACCTTTTCTTCGACGAGGGCTCGTCTGCCGAAGAAGGAACGCTCGACGAGGGCTCGGCTGCCGGGGACCTTTTCTTCGACGAGGGCTCGTCTGCCGAAGAAGGAACGCTCGACGAGGGCTCGGCTGCCGGGGACCTTTTCTTCGACGAGGGCTCGTCTGCCGAAGAAGGAACGCTCGACGAGGGCTCGGCTGCCGAAGAAAAAATGTTCGACGAGGGCTCGTCTGCCGAAGAAAAAATGTTCGACGAGGGCTCGTCTGCCGGGGACCTTTTCTTCGACGAGGGCTCGTCTGCCGAAGAAAAAATGTTCGACGAGGGCTCGTCTGCCGGGGACCTTTTCTTCGACGAGGGCTCGTCTGCCGATGAAAAAATGTTCGACGAGGGCTCGTCTGCCGGGGACCTTTTCTTCGACGAGGGCTCGTCTGCCGAAGAAAAAATGTTCGACGAGGGGTCGTCTGCCGGGGACCTTTTCTTCGACTAGGGCTCGTCTGCCGAAGAAAAAATGTTCGACGAGGGCTCGTCTGCAGGGGACCTTTTCTTCGACGAGGGCTCGTCTGCCGGGGACCTTTTCTTCGATGAGGGCTCGTCTGCCGAAGAAAAAATGTTCGACGAGGGCTCCTCTGCCGGGGACCTTTTCTTCGACGAGGGCTCGTCTGCCGAAGAAAAAATGTTCGACGAGGGCTCGTCTGCCGGGGACCTTTTCTTCGACGAGGGCTCGTCTGCCGAAGAAAAAATGTTCGACGAGGGCTCGTCTGCCGGGGACCTTTTCTTCGACTAGGGCTCGTCTGCCGAAGAAAAATGTTCGACGAGGGCTCGTCTGCCGGGGACCTTTTCTTCGACGAGGGCTCGTCTGCAGGGGACCTTTTCTTCGACGAGGGCTCGTCTGCCGAAGAAAAAATGTTCGACGAGGGCTCCTCTGCCGGGGACCTTTTCTTCGACGAGGACTCGTCTGCCGAACAAAAAATGTTCGACGAGGGCTCGTCTGCCGGGGACCTTTTCTTCGACGGAGGGCTCGTCTGCCGAAGAAGAAACGCTCGACGAGGGCTCGTCTGCCGGGGACCTTTTCTTCGACGAGGGCTCGTCTGCCGAAGAAAAATGTTCGACGAGGGCTCATCTGCCGGGGACCTTTTCTTCGACGAGGGCTCGTCTGCCGAAGAAAAAATGTTCGACGAGGGCTCGTCTGCCGGGGACCTTTTCTTCGACGAGGGCTCGTCTGCCGAAGAAAAAATGTTCGACGAGGGCTCGTCTGCCGGGGACCTTTTCTTCAACGCGGGTTCGTCTGCCGAAGAAAAAATGTTCGACGAGGGCTCGTCTGCCGCGGACCTTTTCTTCGACGAGGGCTCGTCTGCCGAAGAAAAAATGTTCGACGAGGGCTCGTCTGCCGCGGACCTTTTCTTCGACGAGGGCTCGTCTGCCGAAGAAAAAAAGTTCGACGAGGGCTCGTCTGCCGCGGACCTTTTCTTCGACGAGGGCTCGTCTGCCGAAGAAAAAAAAGTTCGACGAGGGCTCGTCTGCCGCGGACCTTTTCTTCGACGAGGGCTCGTCTGCCGAAGAAAAAATGTTCGACGAGGGCTCGTCTGCCGCGGACCTTTTCTTCGACGAGGGCTCGTCTGCCGAAGAAAAAATGTTTGACGAGGGCTCGTCTGCCGCGGACCTTTTCTTCGATGAGGGCTCGTCTGCCGAAGAAAAAATGTTCGACGAGGGCTCGTCTGCCGGGGACCTTTTCTTCGACGAGGGCTCGTCTGCCGAAGAAAAAATGTTCGACGAGGGCTCGTCTGCCGGGGACCTTTTCTTCGACGAGGGCTCGTCTGCCGAAGAAAAAATGTTCGACGAGGGGGGCTCGTCTGCCGGGGACCTTTTCTTCGACGAGGGCTCGTCTGCCGAAGAAAAAATGTTCGACGAGGGCTCGTCTGCCGGGGACCTTTTCTTCGACGAGGGCTCGTCTGCCGAAGAAAAAATGTTCGACGAGGGCTCGTCTGCCGGGGACCTTTTCTTCGACGAGGGCTCGTCTGCCGAAGAAAAAACGCTCGACGAGGGCTCGTCTGCCGGGGACCTTTTCTTCGACGAGGGCTCGTCTGCCGAAGAAAAAATGTTCGACGAGGGCTCGTCTGCCGGGGACCTTTTCTTCGACGAGGGCTCGTCTGCCGAAGAAAAAATGTTCGACGAGGGCTCGTCTGCCGGGGACCTTTTCTTCGACGAGGGCTCGTCTGCCGAAGAAAAAATGTTCGACGAGGGCTCGTCTGCCGGGGACCTTTTCTTCGACGAGGGCTCGTCTGCCGAAGAAAAAAATGTTCGACGAGGGCTCGTCTGCCGGGGACCTTTTCTTCGACGAGGGCTCGTCTGCCGAAGAAAAAATGTTCGACGAGGGCTCGTCTGCCGGGGACCTTTTCTTCGACGAGGGCTCGTCTGCCGATGAAAAAATGTTCGACGAGGGCTCGTCTGCCGCGAACCTTTTCTTCGACGAGGGCTCGTCTGCCGATGAAAAAATGTTCGACGAGGGCTCGTCTGCCGGGGACCTTTTCTTCGACGAGGGCTCGTCTGCCGAGACGAGGGGTCGTCTGCCGGGGACCTTTTCTTCGACTAGGGCTCGTCTGCCGAAGAAAAAATGTTCGACGAGGGCTCGTCTGCAGGGGACCTTTTCTTCGACGAGGGCTCGTCTGCCGGGGACCTTTTCTTCGATGAGGGCTCGTCTGCCGAAGAAAAAATGTTCGACGAGGGCTCCTCTGCCGGGGACCTTTTCTTCGACGAGGGCTCGTCTGCCGAAGAAAAAATGTTCGACGAGGGCTCGTCTGCCGGGGACCTTTTCTTCGACGAGGGCTCGTCTGCCGAAGAAAAAATGTTCGACGAGGGCTCGTCTGCCGGGGACCTTTTCTTCGACGAGGGCTCGTCTGCCGAAGAAAAATGTTCGACGAGGGCTCGTCTGGCCGGGGACCTTTTCTTCGACGAGGGCTCGTCTGCAGGGGACCTTTTCTTCGACGAGGGCTCGTCTGCCGAAGAAAAAATGTTCGACGAGGGCTCCTCTGCCGGGGACCTTTTCTTCGACGAGGACTCGTCTGCCCGAAGAAAAAATGTTCGACGAGGGCTCGTCTGCCGGGGGACCTTTTCTTCGACGAGGGCTCGTCTGCCGAAGAAAAGACGCACGACGAGGGCTCGTCTGCCGGGGGACCTTTTTCTTCGACGAGGGCTCGTCTGCCGAGATGAAACGCTCGACGAGGGCTCGTCTGCCGGGGACCTTTTCTTCGACGAGGGCTCGTCTGCCGAAGAAAAAATGTTCGACGAGGGCTCATCTGCCGGGGACCTTTTCTTCGACGAGGGGCTCGTCTGCCGAAGAAAAATGTTCGACGAGGGCTCGTCTGCCGGGACCTTTTCTTCGACGAGGGCTCGTCTGCCGAAGAAAAAATGTTCGACGAGGGCTTATCTGCCGGGGACCTTTTCTTCAACGCGGGTTCGTCTGCCGAAGAAAAAATGTTCGACGAGGGGCTCGTCTGCCGCGGACCTTTTCTTCGACGAGGGCTCGTCTGCCGAAGAAAAAATGTTCGACGAGGGCTCGTCTGCCGCGGACCTTTTCTTCGACGAGGGCTCGTCTGCCGAAGAAAAAAAGTTCGACGAGGGCTCGTCTGCCGCGGACCTTTTCTTCGACGAGGGCTCGTCTGCCGAAGAAAAAAAGTTCGACGAGGGCTCGTCTGCCGCGGACCTTTTCTTCGACGAGGGCTCGTCTGCCGAAGAAAAAATGTTCGACGAGGGCTCGTCTGCCGCGGACCTTTTCTTCGACGAGGGCTCGTCTGCCGAAGAAAAAATGTTTGACGAGGGCTCGTCTGCCGGGGACCTTTTCTTCGACGAGGGCTCGTCTGCCGAAGAAAAAATGTTCGACGAGGGCTCGTCTGCCGGGGACCTTTTCTTCGACGAGGGCTCGTCTGCCGAAGAAAAAATGTTCGACGAGGGCTCGTCTGCCGGGGACCTTTTCTTCGACGAGGGCTCGTCTGCCGAAGAAAAAATGTTCGACGAGGGCTCGTCTGCCGGGGACCTTTTCTTCGACGAGGGCTCGTCTGCCGAAGAAAAAACGCTCGACGAGGGCTCGTCTGCCGGGGACCTTTTCTTCGACGAGGGCTCGTCTGCCGAAGAAAAAATGTTCGACGAGGGCTCGTCTGCCGGGGACCTTTTCTTCGACGAGGGCTCGTCTGCCGAAGAAAAAATGTTCGACGAGGGCTCGTCTGCCGGGGACCTTTTCTTCGACGAGGGCTCGTCTGCCGAAGAAAAAATGTTCGACGAGGGCTCGTCTGCCGGGGACCTTTTCTTCGACGAGGGCTCGTCTGCCGAAGAAAAAATGTTCGACGAGGGCTCGTCTGCCGGGGACCTTTTCTTCGACGAGGGCTCGTCTGCCGAAGAAAAAATGTTCGACGAGGGCTCGTCTGCCGGGGACCTTTTCTTCGACGAGGGCTCGTCTGCCGATGAAAAAATGTTCGACGAGGGCTCGTCTGCCGCGGACCTTTTCTTCGACGAGGGCTCGTCTGCCGATGAAAAAATGTTCGACGAGGGCTCGTCTGCCGGGGACCTTTTCTTCGACGAGGGCTCGTCTGCCGAAGAAAAAATGTTCGACGAGGGGTCGTCTGCCGGGGACCTTTTCTTCGACTAGGGCTCGTCTGCCGAAGAAAAAATGTTCGACGAGGGCTCGTCTGCAGGGGACCTTTTCTTCGACGAGGGCTCGTCTGCCGGGGACCTTTTCTTCGATGAGGGCTCGTCTGCCGAAGAAAAAATGTTCGACGAGGGCTCCTCTGCCGGGGACCTTTTCTTCGACGAGGGCTCGTCTGCCGAAGAAAAAATGTTCGACGAGGGCTCGTCTGCCGGGGACCTTTTCTTCGACGAGGGCTCGTCTGCCGAAGAAAAAATGTTCGACGAGGGCTCGTCTGCCGGGGACCTTTTCTTCGACGAGGGCTCGTCTGCCGAAGAAAAATGTTCGACGAGGGCTCGTCTGCCGGGGACCTTTTCTTCGACGAGGGCTCGTCTGCAGGGGACCTTTTCTTCGACGAGGGCTCGTCTGCCGAAGAAAAAATGTTCGACGAGGGCTCCTCTGCCGGGGACCTTTTCTTCGACGAGGACTCGTCTGCCGAAGAAAAAATGTTCGACGAGGGCTCGTCTGCCGGGGACCTTTTCTTCGACGAGGGCTCGTCTGCCGAAGAAAAGACGCTCGACGAGGGCTCGTCTGCCGGGGACCTTTTCTTCGACGAGGGCTCGTCTGCCGAAGAAGAAACGCTCGACGAGGGCTCGTCTGCCGGGGACCTTTTCTTCGACGAGGGCTCGTCTGCCGAAGAAAAAATGTTCGACGAGGGCTCATCTGCCGGGGACCTTTTCTTCGACGAGGGCTCGTCTGCCGAAGAAAAAATGTTCGACGAGGGCTCGTCTGCCGGGGACCTTTTCTTCGACGAGGGCTCGTCTGCCGAAGAAAAAATGTTCGACGAGGGCTTATCTGCCGGGGACCTTTTCTTCAACGCGGTTTCGTCTGCCGAAGAAAATTGTTCGACGAGGGCTCGTCTGCCGCGGACCTTTTCTTCGACGAGGGCTCGTCTGCCGAAGAAAAAATGTTCGACGAGGGCTCGTCTGCCGCGGACCTTTTCTTCGACGAGGGCTCGTCTGCCGAAGAAAAAAAGTTCGACGAGGGCTCGTCTGCCGCGGACCTTTTCTTCGACGAGGGCTCGTCTGCCGAAGAAAAAAAGTTCGACGAGGGCTCGTCTGCCGCGGACCTTTTCTTCGACGAGGGCTCGTCTGCCGAAGAAAAAATGTTCGACGAGGGCTCGTCTGCCGCGGACCTTTTCTTCGACGAGGGCTCGTCTGCCGAAGAAAAAATGTTTGACGAGGGCTCGTCTGCCGCGGACCTCTTCTTCGATGAGGGCTCGTCTGCCGAAGAAAAAATGTTCGACGAGGGCTCGTCTGCCGGGGACCTTTTCTTCGACGAGGGCTCGTCTGCCGAAGAAAAAATGTTCGACGAGGGCTCGTCTGCCGGGGACCTTTTCTTCGACGAGGGCTCGTCTGCCGAAGAAAAAATGTTCGACGAGGGCTCGTCTGCCGGGGACCTTTTCTTCGACGAGGGCTCGTCTGCCGAAGAAAAAATGTTCGACGAGGGCTCGTCTGCCGGGGACCTTTTCTTCGACGAGGGCTCGTCTGCCGAAGAAAAAATGTTCGACGAGGGCTCGTCTGCCGGGGACCTTTTCTTCGACGAGGGCTCGTCTGCCGAAGAAAAAACGCTCGACGAGGGCTCGTCTGCCGGGGACCTTTTCTTCGACGAGGGCTCGTCTGCCGAAGAAAAAATGTTCGACGAGGGCTCGTCTGCCGGGGACCTTTTCTTCGACGAGGGCTCGTCTGCCGAAGAAAAAATGTTCGACGAGGGCTCGTCTGCCGGGGACCTTTTCTTCGACGAGGGCTCGTCTGCCGAAGAAAAAATGTTCGACGAGGGCTCGTCTGCCGGGGACCTTTTCTTCGACGAGGGCTCGTCTGCCGAAGAAAAAATGTTCGACGAGGGGTCGTCTGCCGGGGACCTTTTCTTCGACGAGGGCTCGTCTGCCGAAGAAAAAATGTTCGACGAGGGCTCGTCTGCCGGGGACCTTTTCTTCGACGAGGGCTCGTCTGCCGAAGAAAAAATGTTCGACGAGGGCTCGTCTGCCGGGGACCTTTTCTTCGACGAGGGCTCGTCTGCCGATGAAAAAATGTTCGACGAGGGCTCGTCTGCCGGGGACCTTTTCTTCGACGAGGGCTCGTCTGCCGAAGAAAAAATGTTCGACGAGGGCTCGTCTGCCGGGGACCTTTTCTTCGACTAGGGCTCGTCTGCCGAAGAAAAAATGTTCGACGAGGGCTCGTCTGCAGGGGACCTTTTCTTCGACGAGGGCTCGTCTGCCGGGGACCTTTTCTTCGATGAGGGCTCGTCTGCCGAAGAAAAAATGTTCGACGAGGGCTCGTCTGCCGGGGACCTTTTCTTCGACGAGGGCTCGTCTGCCGAAGAAAAAATGTTCGACGAGGGCTCGTCTGCCGGGGACCTATTCTTCGACGAGGGCTCGTCTGCCGAAGAAAAAATGTTCGACGAGGGCTCGTCTGCCGCGGACCTTTTCTTCGACGAGGGCTCGTCTGCCGAAGAAAAAATGTTCGACGAGGGCTCGTCTGCCGCGGACCTTTTCTTCGACGAGGGCTCGTCTGCCGAAGAAAAAATGTTCGACGAGGGCTCGTCTGCCGCGGACCTTTTCTTCGACGAGGGCTCGTCTGCCGAAGAAAAAATGTTCGATGAGGGCTCGTCTGCCGGGGACCTTTTCTTCGACGAGGGCTCGTCTGCCGAAGAAAAAATGTTCGACGAGGGCTCGTCTGCCGAAGAAAAAATGTTCAACAAGGGCTCGTCTGCCGGGGACCTTTTCTTCGACGAGGGCTCGTCTGCCGAAGAAAAAATGTTTGACGAGGGCTCGTCTGCCGGGGACCTTTTCTTCGACGAGGGCTCGTCTGCCGAAGAAAAAATGTTCGACGAGGGCTCGTCTGCCGCGGACCTTTTCTTCGACGAGGGCTCGTCTGCCGAAGAAAAAATGTTCGACGAGGGCTCGTCTGCCGCGGACCTTTTCTTCGACGAGGGCTCGTCTGCCGAAGAAAAAAAGTTCGACGAGGGCTCGTCTGCCGCGGACCTTTTCTTCGACGAGGGCTCGTCTGCCGAAGAAAAAAAGTTCGACGAGGGCTCGTCTGCCGCGGACCTTTTCTTCGACGAGGGCTCGTCTGCCGAAGAAAAAATGTTCGACGAGGGCTCGTCTGCCGCGGACCTTTTCTTCGACGAGGGCTCGTCTGCCGAAGAAAAAATGTTTGACGAGGGCTCGTCTGCCGCGGACCTTTTCTTCGACGAGGGCTCGTCTGCCGAAGAAAAAATGTTCGACGAGGGCTCGTCTGCCGCGGACCTTTTCTTCGACGAGGGCTCGTCTGCCGAAGAAAAAATGTTCGACGAGGGCTCGTCTGCCGGGGACCTTTTCTTCGACGAGGGCTCGTCTGCCGAAGAAGGAACGCTCGACGAGGGCTCGGCTGCCGGGGACCTTTTCTTCGACGAGGGCTCGTCTGCCGAAGAAGGAACGCTCGACGAGGGCTCGGCTGCCGGGGACCTTTTCTTCGACGAGGGCTCGTCTGCCGAAGAAGGAACGCTCGACGATGGGCTCGGCTGCCGAAGAAAAAATGTTCGACGAGGGCTCGTCTGCCGAAGAAAAAATGTTCGACGAGGGCTCGTCTGCCGGGGACCTTTTCTTCGACGAGGGCTCGTCTGCCGAAGAAAAAATGTTCGACGAGGGCTCGTCTGCCGGGGACCTTTTCTTCGACGAGGGCTCGTCTGCCGATGAAAAAATGTTCGACGAGGGCTCGTCTGCCGGGGACCTTTTCTTCGACGAGGGCTCGTCTGCCGAAGAAAAAATGTTCGACGAGGGGTCGTCTGCCGGGGACCTTTTCTTCGACTAGGGCTCGTCTGCCGAAGAAAAAATGTTCGACGAGGGCTCGTCTGCAGGGGACCTTTTCTTCGACGAGGGCTCGTCTGCCGGGGACCTTTTCTTCGATGAGGGCTCGTCTGCCGAAGAAAAAATGTTCGACGAGGGCTCCTCTGCCGGGGACCTTTTCTTCGACGAGGGCTCGTCTGCCGAAGAAAAAATGTTCGACGAGGGCTCGTCTGCCGGGGACCTTTTCTTCGACGAGGGCTCGTCTGCCGAAGAAAAAATGTTCGACGAGGGCTCGTCTGCCGGGGACCTTTTCTTCGACGAGGGCTCGTCTGCCGAAGAAAAATGTTCGACGAGGGCTCGTCTGCCGGGGACCTTTTCTTCGACGAGGGCTCGTCTGCAGGGGACCTTTTCTTCGACGAGGGCTCGTCTGCCGAAGAAAAAATGTTCGACGAGGGCTCCTCTGCCGGGGACCTTTTCTTCGACGAGGACTCGTCTGCCGAAGAAAAAATGTTCGACGAGGGCTCGTCTGCCGGGGACCTTTTCTTCGACGAGGGCTCGTCTGCCGAAGAAAAGACGCTCGACGAGGGCTCGTCTGCCGGGGACCTTTTCTTCGACGAGGGCTCGTCTGCCGAAGAAGAAACGCTCGACGAGGGCTCGTCTGCCGGGGACCTTTTCTTCGACGAGGGCTCGTCTGCCGAAGAAAAAATGTTCGACGAGGGCTCATCTGCCGGGGACCTTTTCTTCGACGAGGGCTCGTCTGCCGAAGAAAAAATGTTCGACGAGGGCTCGTCTGCCGGGGACCTTTTCTTCGACGAGGGCTCGTCTGCCGAAGAAAAAATGTTCGACGAGGGCTTATCTGCCGGGGACCTTTTCTTCAACGCGGGTTCGTCTGCCGAAGAAAAAATGTTTGACGAGGGCTCGTCTGCCGGGGACCTTTTCTTCGACGAGGGCTCGTCTGCCGGGGACCTTTTCTTTGACGAGGGCTCATCTGCCGAAGAAAAAATGTTCGACGAGGGCTCGTCTGCCGGGGACCTTTTCTTCGACGAGGGCTCGTCTGCCGAAGAAAAAATGTTCGACGAGGGCTCGTCTGCCGGGGACCTTTTCTTCGACGAGGGCTCGTCTGCCGAAGAAAAAATGTTCGACGAGGGCTCGTCTGCCGGGGACCTTTTCTTCGACGAGGGCTCGTCTGCCGAAGAAAAAATGTTCGACGAGGGCTCGTCTGCCGGGGACCTTTTCTTTCGACGAGGGCTCGTCTGCCGAAGAAAAAATGTTCGACGAGGGCTCGTCTGCCGGGGACCTTTTCTTCGACGAGGGCTCGTCTGCAAAAGAAAAAATGTTCGACGAGGGCTCGTCTGCCAGGGGACCTTTTCTTCGATGAGGGCTCGTCTGCCGAAGAAAAATGTTCGACCGAGGGCTCGTCTGCCGGGGACCTTTCTTCGACGAGGGCTCGTCTGCCGATGAAAAAATGTTCGACGAGGGCTCGTCTGCCGGGGACCTTTTCTTCGACGAGGGCTCGTCTGCCGAAGAAAAAATGTTCGACGAAGGGGTCGTCTGCCTGGGGACCTTTTCTTTCGACGAGGGCTCGTCTGCAGGGGACCTTTTCTTCGACGAGGGCTCGTCTGCCGGGGACCTTTTCTTCGATGAGGGCTCGTCTGCCGAAGAAAAAATGTTCGACGATGGGCTCGTCTGCCGGGGACCTTTTCTTCGACGAGGGCTCGTCTGCCGAAGAAAAAATGTTCGACGAGGGGCTCGTCCTGCCGGGGACCTTTTCTCGACGAGGGCTCGTCTGCCGAAGAAAAAATGTTCGACGAGGGCTCGTCTGCCGGAGACCTTTTCTTCGACGAGGGCTCGTCTGCCGAAGAAAAATGTTCGACGAGGGCTCGTCTGCCGGGGACCTTTTCTTCGACGAGGGCTCGTCTGCAGGGTACCTTTTCTTCGACGAGGGCTCGTCTGCCGAAGAAAAAAATGTTCGACGAGGGCTCCTCTGCCGTGGACCTTTTCTTCGACGAGGGCTCGTCTGCCGGGGGACCTTTTCTTCGACAAGGTCTCGTCTGCCGGGGAACTTTTCTTCGACGAGGGCTCGTCTGCCGAAGAAAAAATGTTCGACGAGGGCTCGTCTGCCGGAGACCTTTTCTTCGACGAGGGCTCGTCTGCCGAAGAAAAAATGTTCGACGAGGGCTCGTCTGCCGGGGACCTTTTCTTCGACGAGGGGCTCGTCTGCCGAAGAAAAAATGTTCGACGAGGGCACGTCTGCCGGGGACCTTTTCTTCGACGAGGGCTCGTCTGCCGGGACCTTTTCTTCGACGAGGGCTCGTCTGCCGAAGAAAAAATGTTCGACGAGGGCTCGTCTGCCGGGGACCTTTTCCTTCGACGAGGGCTCGTCTGCCGAAGAAAAAATGTTCGACGAGGGCTCGTCTGCCGGGGGACCTTTTCTTCCACGAGGGCTCGTCTGCCGAAGAAAAAATGTTCGACGAGGGCTCGTCTGCCGGGGACCATTTTTCGACGAGGGCTCGTCTGCCGGGGACCTTTTCTTCGACGAGGGCTCGTCTGCCGAAGAAAAAAATGTTCGACGAGGGCTCGTCTGCCGGGGACCTTTTCTTCGACGAGGCTCGTCTGCCGGGGACCTTTCTCTGACGAGGCTCGTCTGCCAAAGAAAAAATTTTCGACCAAGGCTCGTCTGCCGGGACCTTTTCTTCGACGAGGGCTCGTTCTGCCGAAGAAAAAATGTTCGACGAGGGCTCGTCTGCCGGGGACCTTTTCTTCGACGAGGGCTCGTCTGCCGAAGAATATATTCGACGAGGGGCTCGTCTGCCGGGGACCTTTTCTTCGACGAGGGCTCGTCTGCCGAAGAAAAAATGTTCGACGAGGGCTCGTCTGCCGCGGACCTTTTCTTCGACGAGGGCTCGTCTGCCGAAGAAAAGATGTTCGACGAGGGCTCGTCTGCCGAAGAAAAAATGTTCGACGAGGGCTCGTCTGCCGGGGACCTTTTCTTCGACGAGGGCTCGTCTGCCGAAGAAAAAATGTTCGACGAGGGGCTCGTCTGCCGGGGACCTTTTCTTCGACGAGGGCTTGTCTGCCGAAGAAAAAATGTTCGACGAGGGCTCGTCTGCCGGGGACCTTTTCTTCGACTAGGGCTCGTCTGCCGAAGAAAAAATGTTCGACGAGGGCTCGTCTGCCGGGGACCTTTTCTTCGACGAGGGCTCGTCTGCCGAAGAAAAAATGTTCGACGAGGGCTCATCTGCCGAAGAAAAAATGTTTGACGAGGGCTCGTCTGCCGAAGAAAAAATGTTCGACGAGGGCTCGTCTGCCGGGGACCTTTTCTTCGACGAGGGCTCGTCTGCCGAAGAAAAAATGTTCGACGAGGGCTCGTCTGCCGGGGACCTTTTCTTCGACGAGGGCTCGTCTGCCGAAGAAAAAATGTTCGACGAGGGCTCGTCTGCCGGGGACCTTTTCTTCGACGAGGGCTCGTCTGCCGAAGAAAAAATATTCGACGAGGGCTCGTCTGCCGGGGACCTTTTCTTCGACTAGGGCTCGTCTGCCGAAGAAAAAATGTTCGACGAGGGCTCGTCTGCCGGGGACCTTTTCTTCGACGAGGGCTCGTCTGCCGAAGAAAAAATGTTCGACGAGGGCTCATCTGCCGAAGAAAAAATGTTCGACGAGGGCTCGTCTGCCGAAGAATAAATGTTCGACGAGGGCTCGTCTGCCGGGGACCTTTTCTTCGACGAGGGCTCGTCTGCCGAAGAAAAAATGTTCGACGAGGGCTCGTCTGCCGAGGACCTTTTCTTCAACGAGGGCTCGTCTGCCGGGGACCTTTTCTTCGACGAGGGCTCGTCTGCCGAAGAAAAAATGTTCGACGAGGGCTCGTCTGCCGCGGACCTTTTCTTCGACGAGGGCTCGTCTGCCGAAGAAAAAATGTTCGACGAGGGCTCGTCTGCCGCGGACCTTTTCTTCGACGAGGGCTCGTCTGCCGAGGACCTTTTCTTCAACGAGGGCTCGTCTGCCGCGGACCTTTTCTTCGACGAGGGCTCGTCTGCCGAAGAAAAAATGTTCGACGAGGGCTCGTCTGCCGCGGACCTTTTCTTCGACGAGGGCTCGTCTGCCGAAGAAAAAATGTTCGACGAGGGCTCGTCTGCCGCGGACCTTTTCTTCGACGAGGGCTCGTCTGCCGAAGAAAAAATGTTCGACGAGGGCTCGTCTGCCGGGGACCTTTTCTTCGACGAGGGCTCGTCTGCCGAAGAACAAATGTTCGACGAGGCCTCGTCTGCCGGTGACCTTTTCTTCGACGAGGGCTCGTCTGCCGAAGAAAAAACGTTCGACGAGGGCTCGTCTGCCGGGGACCTTTTCTTCGACGAGGGCTCGTCTGCCGAAGAAAAAACGCTCGACGAGGGCTCGTCTGCCGGGGACCTTTTCTTCGACGAGGGCTCGTCTGCCGAAGAAAAAATGTTCGACGAGGGCTCGTCTGCCGGGGACCTTTTCTTCGACGAGGGCTCGTCTGCCGAAGAAAAAATGTTCGACGAGGGCTCGTCTGCCGGGGACCTTTTCTTCGACGAGGGCTCGTCTGCCGAAGAAAAAAATGTTCGACGAGGGCTCGTCTGCCGGGGACCTTTTCTTCGACGAGGGCTCGTCTGCCGAAGAAAAAATGTTCGACGAGGGCTCGTCTGCCGAAGAAAAAATGTTCGACGAGGGCTCGTCTGCCGAAGAAAAAATGTTCGACGAGGGCTCGTCTGCCGGGGACCTTTTCTTCGACGAGGGCTCGTCTGCCGAAGAAAAAATGTTCGACGAGGGCTCGTCTGCCGGGGACCTTTTCTTCGACGAGGGCTCGTCTGCCGATGAAAAAATGTTCGACGAGGGCTCGTCTGCCGGGGACCTTTTCTTCGACGAGGGCTCGTCTGCCGAAGAAAAAATGTTCGACGAGGGGTCGTCTGCCGGGGACCTTTTCTTCGACTAGGGCTCATCTGCCGAAGAAAAAATGTTCGACGAGGGCTCGTCTGCCGAAGAAAAAATGTTCGACGAGGTCTCGTCTGCCGGGGACCTTTTCTTCGACGAGGGCTCGTCTGCCGAAGAAAAAATGTTCGACGAGGGCTCGTCTGCCGGGGACCTTTTCTTCGACGAGGGCTCGTCTGCCGATGAAAAAATGTTCGACGAGGGCTCGTCTGCCGGGGACCTTTTCTTCGACGAGGGCTCGTCTGCCGAAGAATAAATGTTCGACGAGGGCTCGTCTGCCGGGGACCTTTTCTTCGACGAGGGCTCGTCTGCCGAAGAAAAAATGTTCGACGAGGGCTCGTCTGCCGAGGACCTTTTCTTCAACGAGGGCTCGTCTGCCGGGGACCTTTTCTTCGACGAGGGCTCGTCTGCCGAAGAAAAAATGTTCGACGAGGGCTCGTCTGCCGCGGACCTTTTCTTCGACGAGGGCTCGTCTGCCGAAGAAAAAATGTTCGACGAGGGCTCGTCTGCCGCGGACCTTTTCTTCGACGAGGGCTCGTCTGCCGAGGACCTTTTCTTCAACGAGGGCTCGTCTGCCGCGGACCTTTTCTTCGACGAGGGCTCGTCTGCCGAAGAAAAAATGTTCGACGAGGGCTCGTCTGCCGCGGACCTTTTCTTCGACGAGGGCTCGTCTGCCGAAGAAAAAATGTTCGACGAGGGCTCGTCTGCCGCGGACCTTTTCTTCGACGAGGGCTCGTCTGCCGAAGAAAAAATGTTCGACGAGGGCTCGTCTGCCGGGGACCTTTTCTTCGACGAGGGCTCGTCTGCCGAAGAACAAATGTTCGACGAGGCCTCGTCTGCCGGTGACCTTTTCTTCGACGAGGGCTCGTCTGCCGAAGAAAAAACGTTCGACGAGGGCTCGTCTGCCGGGGACCTTTTCTTCGACGAGGGCTCGTCTGCCGAAGAAAAAACGCTCGACGAGGGCTCGTCTGCCGGGGACCTTTTCTTCGACGAGGGCTCGTCTGCCGAAGAAAAAATGTTCGACGAGGGCTCGTCTGCCGGGGACCTTTTCTTCGACGAGGGCTCGTCTGCCGAAGAAAAAATGTTCGACGAGGGCTCGTCTGCCGGGGACCTTTTCTTCGACGAGGGCTCGTCTGCCGAAGAAAAAATGTTCGACGAGGGCTCGTCTGCCGGGGACCTTTTCTTCGACGAGGGCTCGTCTGCCGAAGAAAAAATGTTCGACGAGGGCTCGTCTGCCGGGGACCTTTTCTTCGACGAGGGCTCGTCTGCCGAAGAAAAAATGTTCGACGAGGGCTCGTCTGCCGAAGAAAAAATGTTCGACGAGGGCTCGTCTGCCGAAGAAAAAATGTTCGACGAGGGCTCGTCTGCCGGGGACCTTTTCTTCGACGAGGGCTCGTCTGCCGAAGAAAAAATGTTCGACGAGGGCTCGTCTGCCGGGGACCTTTTCTTCGACGAGGGCTCGTCTGCCGATGAAAAAATGTTCGACGAGGGCTCGTCTGCCGGGGACCTTTTCTTCGACGAGGGCTCGTCTGCCGAAGAAAAAATGTTCGACGAGGGGTCGTCTGCCGGGGACCTTTTCTTCGACTAGGGCTCATCTGCCGAAGAAAAAATGTTCGACGAGGGCTCGTCTGCCGAAGAAAAAATGTTCGACGAGGTCTCGTCTGCCGGGGACCTTTTCTTCGACGAGGGCTCGTCTGCCGAAGAAAAAATGTTCGACGAGGGCTCGTCTGCCGGGGACCTTTTCTTCGACGAGGGCTCGTCTGCCGATGAAAAAATGTTCGACGAGGGCTCGTCTGCCGGGGACCTTTTCTTCGACGAGGGCTCGTCTGCCGAAGAAAAAAATGTTCGACGAGGGGTCGTCTGCCGGGGACCTTTTCTTCGACTAGGGCTCGTCTGCCGAAGAAAAAATGTTCGACGAGGGCTCGTCTGCAGGGGACCTTTTCTTCGACGAGGGCTCGTCTGCCGGGGACCTTTTCTTCGATGAGGGCTCGTCTGCCGAAGAAAAAATGTTCGACGAGGGCTCGTCTGCCGGGGACCTTTTCTTCGACGAGGGCTCGTCTGCCGAAGAAAAAATGTTCGACGAGGGCTCGTCTGCCGGGGACCTTTTCTTCGACGAGGGCTCGTCTGCCGAAGAAAAAATGTTCGACGAGGGCTCGTCTGCCGGGGACCTTTTCTTCGACGAGGGCTCGTCTGCCGAAGAAAAATGTTCGACGAGGGCTCGTCTGCCGGGGACCTTTTCTTCGACGAGGGCTCGTCTGCAGGGGACCTTTTCTTCGACGAGGGCTCGTCTGCCGAAGAAAAAATGTTCGACGAGGGCTCCTCTGCCGGGGACCTTTTCTTCGACGAGGACTCGTCTGCCGAAGAAAAAATGTTCGACGAGGGCTCGTCTGCCGGGGACCTTTTCTTCGACGAGGGCTCGTCTGCCGAAGAAAAAATGTTCGACGAGGGCTCGTCTGCCGGGGACCTTTTCTTCGACGAGGGCTCGTCTGCCGAAGAAAAAATGTTCGACGAGGGCTCGTCTGCCGGGGACCTTTTCTTCGACGAGGGCTCGTCTGCAAAAGAAAAAATGTTCGACGAGGGCTCGTCTGCCGGGGACCTTTTCTTCGACGAGGGCTCGTCTGCCGAAGAAAAAATGTTCGACGAGGGCTCGTCTGCCGGGGACCTTTTCTTTGACGAGGGCTCGTCTGCAAAAGAAAAAATGTTCGACGAGGGCTCGTCTGCCGGGGACCTTTTCTTCGACGAGGGCTCGTCTGCCGAAGAAAAAATGTTCGACGAGGGCTCGTCTGCCGCGGACCTTTTCTTCGACGAGGGCTCGTCTGCCGAAGAGAAAATGTTCGACGAGGGCTCGTCTGCCGGGGACCTTTTCTTCGACGAGGGCTCGTCTGCCGATGAAAAAATGTTCGACGAGGGCTCGTCTGCCGGGGACCTTTTCTTCGACGAGGGCTCGTCTGCCGAAGAAAAAATGTTCGACGAGGGCTCGTCTGCCGGGGACCTTTTCTTCGACGAGGGCTCGTCTGCCGAAGAAAAAATGTTCGACGAGGGCTCGTCTGCCGGGGACCTTTTCTTCGACGAGGGCTCGTCTGCCGAAGAAAAATGTTCGAACGAGGGCTCGTCTGCCGGGGACCTTTTCTTCGACGAGGGCTCGTCTGCAGGGGACCTTTTCTTCGACGAGGGCTCGTCTGCCGAAGAAAAAATGTTCGACGAGGGCTCCTCTGCCGGGGACCTTTTCTTCGACGAGGGCTCGTCTGCCGGGGACCTTTTCTTCGACAAGGTCTCGTCTGCCGGGGAACTTTTCTTCGACGAGGGCTCGTCTGCCGAAAAAAATTGTTCGACGAGGGCTCGTCTGCCAGGGACCTTTTCTTCGACGAGGGCTCGTCTGCCGAAGAAAAAATGTTCGACGAGGGCTCGTCTGCCGGGGACCTTTTCTTCGATGAGGGCTCGTCTGCCGAAGAAAAAATGTTCGACGAGGGCTCGTCTGCCGGGGACCTTTTCTTCGACGAGGGCTCGTCTGCCGAAGAAAAAATGTTCGACGAGGGCTCGTCTGCCGGGGACCTTTTCTTCAACGAGGGCTCGTCTGCCGGGGACCTTTTCTTCGACGAGGGCTCGTCTGCCGAAGAAAAAATGTTCGACGAGGGCTCGTCTGCCGCGGACCTTTTCTTCGACGAGGGCTCGTCTGCCGAAGAAAAAATGTTCGACGAGGGCTCGTCTGCCGCGGACCTTTTCTTCGACGAGGGCTCGTCTGCCGAGGACCTTTTCTTCAACGAGGGCTCGTCTGCCGCGGACCTTTTCTTCGACGAGGGCTCGTCTGCCGAAGAAAAAATGTTCGACGAGGGCTCGTCTGCCGCGGACCTTTTCTTCGACGAGGGCTCGTCTGCCGAAGAAAAAATGTTCGACGAGGGCTCGTCTGCCGCGGACCTTTTCTTCGACGAGGGCTCGTCTGCCGAAGAAAAAATGTTCGACGAGGGCTCGTCTGCCGGGGACCTTTTCTTCGACGAGGGCTCGTCTGCCGAAGAACAAATGTTCGACGAGGCCTCGTCTGCCGGTGACCTTTTCTTCGACGAGGGCTCGTCTGCCGAAGAAAAAACGTTCGACGAGGGCTCGTCTGCCGGGGACCTTTTCTTCGACGAGGGCTCGTCTGCCGAAGAAAAAACGCTCGACGAGGGCTCGTCTGCCGGGGACCTTTTCTTCGACGAGGGCTCGTCTGCCGAAGAAAAAATGTTCGACGAGGGCTCGTCTGCCGGGGACCTTTTCTTCGACGAGGGCTCGTCTGCCGAAGAAAAAATGTTCGACGAGGGCTCGTCTGCCGGGGACCTTTTCTTCGACGAGGGCTCGTCTGCCGAAGAAAAAATGTTCGACGAGGGCTCGTCTGCCGGGGACCTTTTCTTCGACGAGGGCTCGTCTGCCGAAGAAAAAATGTTCGACGAGGGCTCGTCTGCCGGGGACCTTTTCTTCGACGAGGGCTCGTCTGCCGAAGAAAAAATGTTCGACGAGGGCTCGTCTGCCGAAGAAAAAATGTTCGACGAGGGCTCGTCTGCCGAAGAAAAAATGTTCGACGAGGGCTCGTCTGCCGGGGACCTTTTCTTCGACGAGGGCTCGTCTGCCGAAGAAAAAATGTTCGACGAGGGCTCGTCTGCCGGGGACCTTTTCTTCGACGAGGGCTCGTCTGCCGATGAAAAAATGTTCGACGAGGGCTCGTCTGCCGGGGACCTTTTCTTCGTCGAGGGCTCGTCTGCCGAAGAAAAAATGTTCGACGAGGGGTCGTCTGCCGGGGACCTTTTCTTCGACTAGGGCCTCATCTGCCGAAGAAAAAATGTTCGACGAGGGCTCGTCTGCACGAAGAAAAAATGTTCGACGAGGGCTCGTCTGCCGGGGACCTTTTCTTCGACGAGGGCTCGTCTGCCGAAGAAAAAATGTTCGACGAGGGCTCGTCTGCCGGGGACCTTTTCTTCGACGAGGGCTCGTCTGCCGATGAAAAAAATGTTCGACGAGGGCTCGTCTGCCGGGGACCTTTTCTTCGACGAGGGCTCGTCTGCCGAAGAAAAAATGTTCGACGAGGGGTCGTCTGCCGGGGACCTTTTCTTCGACTAGGGCTCGTCTGCCGAAGAAAAAATGTTCGACGAGGGCTCGTCTGCAGGGGACCTTTTCTTCGACGAGGGCTCGTCTGCCGGGGACCTTTTCTTCGATGAGGGCTCGTCTGCCGAAGAAAAAATGTTCGACGAGGGCTCGTCTGCCGGGGACCTTTTCTTCGACGAGGGCTCGTCTGCCGAAGAAAAAATGTTCGACGAGGGCTCGTCTGCCGGGGACCTTTTCTTCGACGAGGGCTCGTCTGCCGAAGAAAAAATGTTCGACGAGGGCTCGTCTGCCGGGGACCTTTTCTTCGACGAGGGCTCGTCTGCCGAAGAAAAATGTTCGACGAGGGCTCGTCTGCCGGGGACCTTTTCTTCGACGAGGGCTCGTCTGCAGGGGACCTTTTCTTCGACGAGGGCTCGTCTGCCGAAGAAAAAATGTTCGACGAGGGCTCCTCTGCCGGGGACCTTTTCTTCGACGAGGACTCGTCTGGCCGAAGAAAAAATGTTCGACGAGGGCCTCGTCTGCCGGGGACCTTTTCTTCGACGAGGGCTCGTCTGCCGAAGAAAAGACGCTCGACGAGGGCTCGTCTGCCGGGGACCTTTTCTTCGACGAGGGCTCGTCTGCCGAAGAAGAAACGCTCGACGAGGGCTCTTCTGCCGGGGACCTTTTCTTCGACGAGGGCTCGTCTGCCGGGGACCTTTTCTTTGACGAGGGCTCATCTGCCGAAGAAAAAATGTTCGACGAGGGCTCGTCTGCCGGGGACCTTTTCTTCGACGAGGGCTCGTCTGCCGAAGAAAAAATGTTCGACGAGGGCTTATCTGCCGGGGACCTTTTCTTCAACGCGGGTTCGTCTGCCGAAGAAAAAATGTTTGACGAGGGCTCGTCTGCCGAGGACCTTTTCTTCGACGAGGGCTCGTCTGCCGGGGACCTTTTCTTTGACGAGGCTCATCTGCCGAAGAAAAAATGTTCGACGAGGGCTCGTCTGCCGGGGACCTTTTCTTCGATGAGGGCTCGTCTGCCGAAGAAAAAATGTTCGACGAGGGCTCGTCTGCCGGGGACCTTTTCTTCGACGAGGGCTCGTCTGCCGAAGAAAAAATGTTCGACGAGGGCTCGTCTGCCGGGGACCTTTTCTTCGACGAGGGCTCGTCTGCCGGGGACCTTTTCTTCGACGAGGGCTCGTCTGCCGAAGAAAAAATGTTCGACGAGGGCTCGTCTGCCGGGGACCTTTTCTTCGACGAGGGCTCGTCTGCCGAAGAAAAAATGTTCGACGAGGGCTCGTCTGCCGGGGGACCTTTTCTTCGACGAGGGCTCGTCTGCAAAAGAAAAAATGTTCGACGAGGGCTCGTCTGCCGGGGACCTTTTCTTCGACGAGGGCTCGTCTGCCGAAGAAAAAATGTTCGACGAGGGCTCGTCTGCCGGGGACCTTTTCTTTGACGAGGGCTCGTCTGCAAAAGAAAAAATGTTCGACGAGGGCTCGTCTGCCGGGGACCTTTTCTTCGACGAGGGCTCGTCTGCCGAAGAAAAAATGTTCGACGAGGGCTCGTCTGCCGCGGACCTTTTCTTCGACGAGGGCTCGTCTGCCGAAGAGAAAATGTTCGACGAGGGCTCGTCTGCCGGGGACCTTTTCTTCGACGAGGGCTCGTCTGCCGATGAAAAAATGTTCGACGAGGGCTCGTCTGCCGGGGACCTTTTCTTCGACGAGGGCTCGTCTGCCGAAGAAAAAATGTTCGACGAGGGCTCGTCTGCCGGGGACCTTTTCTTCGACGAGGGCTCGTCTGCCGAAGAAAAAATGTTCGACGAGGGCTCGTCTGCCGGGGACCTTTTCTTCGACGAGGGCTCGTCTGCCGAAGAAAAATGTTCGACGAGGGCTCGTCTGCCGGGGACCTTTTCTTCGACGAGGGCTCGTCTGCAGGGGACCTTTTCTTCGACGAGGGCTCGTCTGCCGAAGAAAAAATGTTCGACGAGGGCTCCTCTGCCGGGGGACCTTTTCTTCGACGAGGGCTCGTCTGCCGGGGACCTTTTCTTCGACAAGGTCTCGTCTGCCGGGGAACTTTTCTTCGACGAGGGCTCGTCTGCCGAAAAAAATTGTTCGACGAGGGCTCGTCTGCCAGGGACCTTTTCTTCGACGAGGGCTCGTCTGCCGAAGAAAAAATGTTCGACGAGGGCTCGTCTGCCGGGGACCTTTTCTTCGATGAGGGCTCGTCTGCCGAAGAAAAAATGTTCGACGAGGGCTCGTCTGCCGAAGAAAAAATGTTCGACGAGGGCTCGTCTGCCGGGGGACCTTTTCTTCGATGAGGGCTCGTCTGCCGAAGAAAAAATGTTCGACGAGGGCTCGTCTGCCGGGGACCTTTTCTTCGACGAGGGCTTGTCTGCCAAAGAAAAAATGTTCGACGAGGGCTCGTCAGCCGAAGAAAAAATGTTCGACTAGGGCTCGTCTGCCGGGGACCTTTTCTTCGACGAGGGCTCGTCTGCCGAAGAAAAAATGTTCGACGAGGGCTCGTCTGCCGGGGACCTTTTCTTCGACGAGGGCTCGTCTGCCGAAGAAAAAATGTTCGACGAGGGCTCGTCTGCCGGGGACCTTTTCTTCGACGAGGGCTCGTCTGCCGAAGAAAAAATGTTCGACGAGGGCTCGTCTGCCGAAGAAAAAATGTTCGACGAGGGCTCGTCTGCCGGGGACCTTTTCTTCGATGAGGGCTCGTCTGCCGAAGAAAAAATGTTCGACGAGGGCTCGTCTGCCGGGGACCTTTTCTTCGACGAGGGCTTGTCTGCCAAAGAAAAAATGTTCGACGAGGGCTCGTCAGCCGAAGAAAAAATGTTCGACTAGGGCTCGTCTGCCGGGGACCTTTTCTTCGACGAGGGCTCGTCTGCCGAAGAAAAAATGTTCGACGAGGGCTCGTCTGCCGGGGACCTTTTCTTCGACGAGGTCTCGTCTGCCGAAGAAAAAATGTTCGACGAGGGCTCGTCTGCCGGGGACCTTTTCTTCGACGAGGGCTCGTCTGCCGAAGAAAAAATGTTCGACGAGGGCTCGTCTGCCGGGGACCTTTTCTTCGACGAGGGCTCGTCTGCCGAAGAAAAAATGTTCGACGAGGGCTCGTCTGCCGGGGACCTTTTCTTCGACGAGGGCTCGTCTGCCGAAGAAAAAATGTTCGACGAGGGCTCGTCTGCCGGGGACCTTTTCTTCGACGAGGGCTCGTCTGCCTAAGAAAAAATGTTCGATCAGGGCTCGTATGCCGGGGACCTTTTCTTCGACGAGAGCTCGTCTGCTGAAGAAAAAATGTTCGACGAGGGCTCGTCTGCCGGGGACCTTTTCTTCGACGAGGGCTCGTCTGCCGGGGAACTTTTCTTCGACGAGGGCTCGTCTGCCGAAGAAAAAATGTTCGACGAGGGCTCGTCTGCCCGGGACCTTTTCTTCGACGAGGGCTCGTCTGCCGGGGACCTTTTCTTCGACAAGGTCTCGTCTGCCGGGGACCTTTTCTTCGACGAGGGCTCGTCTGCCGAAGAAAAAATGTTCGACGAGGGCTCGTCTGCCGGAGACCTTTTCTTCGACGAGGGCTCGTCTGCCGAAGAAAAAATGTTCGACGAGGGCTCGTCTGCCGGGGACCTTTTCTTCGACGAGGGCTCGTCTGCCGAAGAAAAAATGTTCGACGAGGGCTCGTCTGCCGGGGAACTTTTCTTCGACGAGGGCTCGTCTGCCGAAGAAAAAATGTTCGACGAGGTCTCATCTGCCGGGGACCTTTTCTTCGACGAGGGCTCGTCTGCCGAAGAAAAAATGTTCGACGAGGGCTCGTCTGCCGGGGACCTTTTCTTCGACGAGGGCTCGTCTGCCGAAGAAAAAATGTTCGACGAGGGCACGTCTGCCGGGGACCTTTTCTTCGACGAGGGCTCGTCTGCCGGGGACCTTTTCTTCGACGAGGGCTCGTCTGCCGAAGAAAAAATGTTCGACGAGGGCTCGTCTGCCGGGGACCTTTTCTTCGACGAGGGCTCGTCTGCCGAAGAAAAAATGTTCGACGAGGGCTCGTCTGCCGGGGACCTTTTCTTCCACGAGGGCTCGTCTGCCGATGAAAAAATGTTCGACGAGGGCTCGTCTGCCGGGGACCTTTTTTTCGACGAGGGCTCGTCTGCCGGGGACCTTTTCTTCGACGAGGGCTCGTCTGCCGAAGAAAAAATGTTCGACGAGGGCTCGTCTGCCGGGGACCTTTTCTTCGACGAGGGCTCGTCTGCCGGGGACCTTTTCTCCGACGAGGGCTCGTCTGCCAAAGAAAAAATTTTCGACCAAGGCTCGTCTGCCGGGGACCTTTTCTTCGACGAGGGCTCGTCTGCCGAAGAAAAAATGTTCGACGAGGGCTCGTCTGCCGGGGACCTTTTCTTCGACGAGGGCTCGTCTGCCGAAGAATATATTCGACGAGGGCTCGTCTGCCGGGGACCTTTTCTTCGACGAGGGCTCGTCTGCCGAAGAAAAAATGTTCGACGAGGGCTCGTCTGCCGGGGACCTTTTCTTCGACGAGGGCTCGTCTGCCGAAGAAAAGATGTTCGACGAGGGCTCGTCTGCCGAAGAAAAAATGTTCGACGAGGGCTCGTCTGCCGGGGACCTTTTCTTCGACGAGGGCTCGTCTGCCGAAGAAAAAATGTTCGACGAGGGCTCGTCTGCCGGGGACCTTTTCTTCGACGAGGGCTTGTCTGCCGAAGAAAAAATGTTCGACGAGGGCTCGTCTGCCGGGGACCTTTTCTTCGACTAGGGCTCGTCTGCCGAAGAAAAAATGTTCGACGAGGGCTCGTCTGCCGGGGACCTTTTCTTCGACGAGGGCTCGTCTGCCGAAGAAAAAATGTTCGACGAGGGCTCATCTGCCGAAGAAAAAATGTTCGACGAGGGCTCGTCTGCCGAAGAAAAAATGTTCGACGAGGGCTCGTCTGCCGGGGACCTTTTCTTCGACGAGGGCTCGTCTGCCGAAGAAAAAATGTTCGACGAGGGCTCGTCTGCCGGGGACCTTTTCTTCGACGAGGGCTCGTCTGCCGAAGAAAAAATGTTCGACGAGGGCTCGTCTGCCGGGGACCTTTTCTTCGACGAGGGCTCGTCTGCCGAAGAAAAAATGTTCGACGAGGGCTCGTCTGCCGGGGACCTTTTCTTCGACTAGGGCTCGTCTGCCGAAGAAAAAATGTTCGACGAGGGCTCGTCTGCCGGGGACCTTTTCTTCGACGAGGGCTCGTCTGCCGAAGAAAAAATGTTCGATGAGGGCTCATCTGCCGAAGAAAAAATGTTCGACGAGGGCTCGTCTGCCGAAGAAAAAATGTTCGACGAGGGCTCGTCTGCCGGGGACCTTTTCTTCGACGAGGGCTCGTCTGCCGAAGAAAAAATGTTCGACGAGGGCTCGTCTGCCGAGGACCTTTTCTTCAACGAGGGCTCGTCTGCCGGGGACCTGTTCTTCGACGAGGGCTCGTCTGCCGAAGAAAAAGTCTTCGACGAGGGCTCGTCTGCCGCGGACCTTTTCTTCGACGAGGGCTCGTCTGCCGAAGAAAAAATGTTCGACGAGGGCTCGTCTGCCGGGGACCTTTTCTTCGACGAGGGCTCGTCTGCCGAAGAAAAAATGTTCGACGAGGGCTCGTCTGCCGGGGACCTTTTCTTCGACGAGGGCTCGTCTGCCGAAGAAAAAATGTTCGACGAGGGCACGTCTGCCGGGGACCTTTTCTTCGACGAGGGCTCGTCTGCCGGGGACCTTTTCTTCGACGAGGGCTCGTCTGCCGAAGAAAAAATGTTCGACGAGGGCTCGTCTGCCGGGGACCTTTTCTTCGACGAGGGCTCGTCTGCCGAAGAAAAAATGTTCGACGAGGGCTCGTCTGCCGGGGACCTTTTCTTCGACGAGGGCTCGTCTGCCGAAGAAAAAATGTTCGACGAGGGCTCGTCTGCCGAAGAAAAAATGTTCGACGAGGGCTCGTCTGCCGGGGACCTTTTCTTCGATGAGGGCTCGTCTGCCGAAGAAAAAATGTTCGACGAGGGCTCGTCTGCCGGGGACCTTTTCTTCGACGAGGGCTCGTCTGCCGAAGAAAAAATGTTCGACGAGGGCTCGTCTGCCGAAGAAAAAATGTTCGACGAGGGCTCGTCTGCCGGGGACCTTTTCTTCGATGAGGGCTCGTCTGCCGAAGAAAAAATGTTCGACGAGGGGCTCGTCTGCCGGGGACCTTTTCTTCGACGAGGGCTTGTCTGCCAAAGAAAAAATGTTCGACGAGGGCTCGTCAGCCGAAGAAAAACTGTTCGACTAGGGCTCGTCTGCCGGGGACCTTTTCTTCGACGAGGGCTCGTCTGCCGAAGAAAAAATGTTCGACGAGGGCTCGTCTGCCGGGGACCTTTTCTTCGACGAGGGCTCGTCTGCCGAAGAAAAAATGTTCGATCAGGGCTCGTATGCCGGGGACCTTTTCTTCGACGAGAGCTCGTCTGCTGAAGAAAAAATGTTCGACGAGGGCTCGTCTGCCGGGGACCTTTTCTTCGACGAGGGCTCGTCTGCCGGGGAACTTTTCTTCGACGAGGGCTCGTCTGCCGAAGAAAAAATGTTCGACGAGGGCTCGTCTGCCCGGGACCTTTTCTTCGACGAGGGCTCGTCTGCCGGGGACCTTTTCTTCGACAAGGTCTCGTCTGCCGGGGACCTTTTCTTCGACGAGGGCTCGTCTGCCGAAGAAAAAATGTTCGACGAGGGCTCATCTGCCGGGGACCTTTTCTTCGACGAGGGCTCGTCTGCCGAAGAAAAAATGTTCGACGAGGGCTCGTCTGCCGGGGACCTTTTCTTCGACGAGGGCTCGTCTGCCGAAGAAAAAATGTTCGACGAGGGCACGTCTGCCGGGGACCTTTTCTTCGACGAGGGCTCGTCTGCCGGGGACCTTTTCTTCGACGAGGGCTCGTCTGCCGAAGAAAAAATGTTCGACGAGGGCTCGTCTGCCGGGGACCTTTTCTTCGACGAGGGCTCGTCTGCCGAAGAAAAAATGTTCGACGAGGGCTCGTCTGCCGGGGACCTTTTCTTCCACGAGGGCTCGTCTGCCGAAGAAAAAATGTTCGACGAGGGCTCGTCTGCCGGGGACCTTTTTTTCGACGAGGGCTCGTCTGCCGGGGACCTTTTCTTCGACGAGGGCTCGTCTGCCGAAGAAAAAATGTTCGACGAGGGCTCGTCTGCCGGGGACCTTTTCTTCGACGAGGGCTCGTCTGCCGGGGACCTTTTCTCCGACGAGGGCTCGTCTGCCAAAGAAAAAATTTTCGACCAAGGCTCGTCTGCCGGGGACCTTTTCTTCGACGAGGGCTCGTCTGCCGAAGAAAAAATGTTCGACGAGGGCTCGTCTGCCGGGGACCTTTTCTTCGACGAGGGCTCGTCTGCCGAAGAAAAAATGTTCGACGAGGGCTCGTCTGCCGGGGACCTTTTCTTCGACGAGGGCTCGTCTGCCGAAGAAAAATGTTCGACGAGGGCTCGTCTGCCGGGGACCTTTTCTTCGACGAGGGCTCGTCTGCCGAAGAAAAAATGTTCAACGAGGGCTCGTCTGCCGGGGACCTTTTCTTCGACGAGGGCTCGTGTGCCGAAGAAAAAATGTTCGACGAGGGCTCGTCTGCCGGGGACCTTTTCTTCGACGAGGGCTCGTCTGCCGGGGACCTTTTCTTCGACGAGGGCTCGGGTGCCGAAGAAAAAATGTTCGATGAGGGCTCGTCTGCCTGGGACCTTTTCTTCGACGAGGGCTCGGGTGCCTAAGAAAAAATGTTCGACGAGGGCTCGTCTGCCGGGGACCTTTTCTTCGACGAGGGCTCGGGTGCCGAAGAAAACATGTTCGTCGAGGGCTCGTCTGCCTGGGACCTTTTCTTCGACGAGGGCTCGGGTGCCAAAGAAAAAATGTTCGACGAGGGCTCGTCTGCCGGGGACCTTTACTTCGACGAGGGCTTGTCTGCCGGGGACCTTTTCTTCGATGAGGGCTCGGGTGCCGAAGAAAAAATGTTCGACGAGGGCTCGTCTGCCGGGGACCTTTTCTTCGACGAGGGCTCGGGTGCCGAAGAAAAAATGTTCGACGAGGGCTCGTCTGCCGGGGACCTTTTCTTCGACGAGGGCTCGTCTGCCGGGGACCTTTTCTTTGACGAGGGCTCGTTTGACGGGGACCTTTTCTTCGACGAGGGCTCGGGTGCCGAAGAAAAAATGTTCGACGAGGGCTCGTCTGCCGGGGACCTTTTCTTCGACGAGGGCTCAGGTGCTGAAGAAAAAATGTTCGACGAGGGCTCGTCTGCCGGGGACCTTTTCTTCGACGAGGGCTCGTCTGCCGGGGACCTTTTCTTCGACGAGGGCTCGTCTGCCGAAGAAAAAATGTTCGATGAGGGCTCGTCTGCAGGGGACCTTTTCTTCGACGAGGGCTCGGGTGCCTAAGAAAAAATGTTCGACGAGGGCTCGTCTGCCGGGGACCTTTTCTTCGACGAGGGCTCGGGTGCCGAAGAAAACATGTTCGTCGAGGGCTCGTCTGCCTGGGACCTTTTCTTCGACGAGGGCTCGGGTGCCAAAGAAAAAATGTTCGACGAGGGCTCGTCTGCCGGGGACCTTTTCTTCGACGAGGGCTTGTCTGCCGGGGACCTTTTCTTCGATGAGGGCTCGGGTGCCGAAGAAAAAATGTTCGACGAGGGCTCGTCTGCCGGGGACCTTTTCTTCGACGAGGGCTCGGGTGCCGAAGACAAAATGTTCGACGAGGGCTCGTCTGCCGGGGACCTTTTCTTCGACGAGGGCTCGTCTGCCGGGGACCTTTTCTTTGACGAGGGCTCGTTTGACGGGGACCTTTTCTTCGACGAGGGCTCGGGTGCCGAAGAAAAAATGTTCGACGAGGGCTCGTCTGCCGGGGACCTTTTCTTCGACGAGGGCTCGTCTGCCGAAGAAAAAATGTTCGACGAGGGCTCGTCTGCCGGGGACCTTTTCTTCGACGAGGGCTTGTCTGCCGAAGAAAAAATGTTCGACGAGGGCTCGTCTGCCGGGGACCTTTTCTTCGACTAGGGCTCATCTGCCGAAGAAAAAATGTTCGACGAGGGCTCGTCTGCCGGGGACCTTTTCTTCGACGAGGGCTCGTCTGCCGAAGAAAAAATGTTCGACGAGGGCTCATCTGCCGAAGAAAAAATGTTCGACGAGGGCTCGTCTGCCGAAGAAAAAATGTTCGACGAGGGCTCGTCTGCCGGGGACCTTTTCTTCGACGAGGGCTCGTCTGCCGAAGAAAAAATGTTCGACGAGGGCTCGTCTGCCGGGGACCTTTTCTTCGACGAGGGCTCGTCTGCCGAAGAAAAAATGTTCGACGAGGGCTCGTCTGCCGGGGACCTTTTCTTCGACGAGGGCTTGTCTGCCGAAGAAAAAACGTTCGACGAGGGCTCGTCTGCCGGGGACCTTTTCTTCGACTAGGGCTCGTCTGCCGAAGAAAAAATGTTCGACGAGGGCTCGTCTGCCGGGGACCTTTTCTTCGACGAGGGCTCGTCTGCCGAAGAAAAAATGTTCGACGAGGGCTCATCTGCCGAAGAAAAAATGTTCGACGAGGGCTCGTCTGCCGAAGAAAAAATGTTCGACGAGGGCTCGTCTGCCGGGGACCTTTTCTTCGACGAGGGCTCGTCTGCCGAAGAAAAAATGTTCGACGAGGGCTCGTCTGCCGAGGACCTTTTCTTCAACGAGGGCTCGTCTGCCGGGGACCTGTTCTTCGACGAGGGCTCGTCTGCCGAAGAAAAAGTCTTCGACGAGGGCTCGTCTGCCGGGGACCTTTTCTTCGACGAGGGCTCGTCTGCCGAAGAAAAAATGTTCGACGAGGGCTCGTCTGCCGGGGACCTTTTCTTCGACGAGGGCTCGTCTGCCGAAGAAAAAATGTTCGACGAGGGCTCGTCTGCCGGGGACCTTTTCTTCGACGAGGGCTCGTCTGCCGAAGAAAAAATGTTCGACGAGGGCACGTCTGCCGCGGACCTTTTCTTCGACGAGGGCTCGTCTGCCGGGGACCTTTTCTTCGACGAGGGCTCGTCTGCCGAAGAAAAAATGTTCGACGAGGGCTCGTCTGCCGGGGACCTTTTCTTCGACGAGGGCTCGTCTGCCGAAGAAAAATGTTCGACGAGGGCTCGTCTGCCGGGGACCTTTTCTTCGACGAGGGATCGTCTGCCGGGGACCTTTTCTTCGACGAGGGCTCGTCTGCCGAAGAAAAAATGTTCGATGAGGGCTCGTCTGCCTGGGACCTTTTCTTCGACGAGGGCTCGGGTGCCTAAGAAAAAATGTTCGACGAGGGCTCGTCTGCCGGGGACCTTTTCTTCGACGAGGGCTCGGGTGCCGAAGAAAACATGTTCGTCGAGGGCTCGTCTGCCTGGGACCTTTTCTTCGACGAGGGCTCGGGTGCCAAAGAAAAAATGTTCGACGAGGGCTCGTCTGCCGGGGACCTTTACTTCGACGAGGGCTTGTCTGCCGGGGACCTTTTCTTCAATGAGGGCTCGGGTGCCGAAGAAAAAATGTTCGACGAGGGCTCGTCTGCCGGGGACCTTTTCTTCGACGAGGGCTCGGGTGCCGAAGAAAAAATGTTCGACGAGGGCTCGTCTGCCGGGGACCTTTTCTTCGACGAGGGCTCGTCTGCCAGGGACCTTTTCTTTGACGAGGGCTCGTTTGACGGGGACCTTTTCTTCGACGAGGGCTCGGGTGCCGAAGAAAAAATGTTCGACGAGGGCTCGTCTGCCGGGGACCTTTTCTTCGACGAGGGCTCAGGTGCTGAAGAAAAAATGTTCGACGAGGGCTCGTCTGCCGGGGACCTTTTCTTCGACGAGGGCTCGTCTGCCAGGGACCTTTTCTTCGACGAGGGCTCGGGTGCCGAAGAAAAAATGTTCGACGAGGGCTCGTCTGCCAGGGACCTTTTCTTCGACGAGGGCTCGGGTGCCTATGAAAAAATGTTCGACGAGGGCTCGTCTGCCGGGGACCTTTTCTTCGACGAGGGCTCGTCTGCCGAAGAAAAAATGTTCGACGAGGGCTCGTCTGCCGGGGACCTTTTCTTCGACGAGGGCTCGTCTGCCGAAGAAAAAATGTTCGACGAGGGCTCGTCTGCCGCGGACCTTTTCTTCGACGAGGGCTCGTCTGCCGAAGAAAAAATGTTCGACGAGGGCTCGTCTGCCGGGGACCTTTTCTTCGACGAGGGCTCGTCTGCCGAAGAAAAAATGTTCGACGAGGGCTCGTCTGCCGGGGACCTTTTCTTCGACGAGGGCTCGTCTGCCGAAGAAAAAATGTTCGACGAGGGCTCGTCTGCCGGGGACCTTTTCTTCGACGAGGGCTCTTCTGCCGAAGAAAAAATGTTCGACGAGGGCTCGTCTGCCGGGGACCTTTTCTTCGACGAGGGCTCATCTGCCGAAGAAAAAATGTTCGACGAGGACTCGTCTGCCGGGGACCTTTTCTTCGACGAGGGCTCGTCTGCCGGGGACCTTTTCTTCGACGAGGGCTCGGGTGCCGAAGAAAAAATGTTCGACGAGGGCTCGTCTGCCGGGGACCTTTTCTTCGACGAGGGCTCATCTGCCAGGGACCTTTTCTCGGACGAGGGCTCGTCTGCCAAAGAAAAAATTTTCGACCAAGGCTCGTCTGCCGGGGACCTTTTCTTCAACGAGGGCTCGTCTGCCGAAGAAAAAATGTTCGACGAGGGCTCGTCTGCCGGGGACCTTTTCTTCGACAAGGGCTCGTCTCCGGGGACCTTTACTTCGACGAGGGCTCGTCTGCCGAAGAAAAAATGTTCGACGAGGGCTCGTCTGCCGGGGACCTTTTCTTCGACGAGGGCTCGTATGCCGAAGAAAAATGTTCGACGAGGGCTCGTCTGCCGGGGACCTTTTCTTCGACGAGGGCTCGTCTGCCGAAGAAAAAATGTTCGACGAGGGCTCGTCTGCCGGAGACCTTTTCTTCGACGAGGGCTCGTCTGCCGAAGAAAAAATGTTCGACGAGTGCTCGTCTGCCGGGGACCTTTTCTTCGACGAGGGCTCGTCTGCCGAAGAAAAAATGTTCGACGAGGGCTCGTCTGCCAGGGACCTTTTCTTCGACGAGGGCTCCTCTGCCGAAGAAAAAATGTTCGACGAGGGCTCGTCTGCCGGGGACCTTTTCTTCGACGAGGGCTCGTCTGCCGAAGAAAAAATGTTCGACGAGGGCTCGTCTGCCGGGGACCTTTTCTTCGACGAGGGCTCGTCTGCCGAAGAAAAAATATTCGTCGAGGGCACGTCTGCCGGGGACCTTTTCTTCGACGAGGGCTCGTCTGCCGGGGACCTTTTCTTCGACGAGGGCTCGTCTGCCGAAGAAAAAATGTTCGACGAGGGCTCGTCTGCCGGGGACCTTTTCTTCGACGAGGGCTCGTCTGCCGAAGAAAAAATGTTCGACGAGGGCTCGTCTGCCGGGGACCTTTTCTTCGACGAGGGCTCGTCTGCCGCAGAAAAAATGTTCGACGAGGGCTCGTCTGCCGGGGACCTTTTCTTCGACGAGGGCTCGTCTGCCGAAGAAAAAATGTTCGACGAGGGCACGTCTGCCGGGGACCTTTTCTTCGACGAGGGCTCGTCTGCCGGGGACCTTTTCTTCGACGAGGGCTCGTCTGCCGAAGAAAAAATGTTCGACGAGGGCTCGTCTGCCGGGGACCTTTTCTTCGACGAGGGCTCGTCTGCCGAAGAAAAAATGTTCGACGAGGGCTCGTCTGCCGGGGACCATTTCTTCGACGAGGGCTCTTCTGCCGAAGAAAAAATGTTCGACGAGGGCTCGTCTGCCGGGGACCTTTTCTTGGACGAGGGCTCGTCTGCCGAAGAAAAAATGTTCGACGAGGGCTCGTCTGCCGGGGACCTTTTCTTCAACGAGGGCTCGTCTGCCGGGGACCTTTTCTTCGACGAGGGCTCGTCTGCCGAAGAAAAAATGTTCGACGAGGGCTCGTCTGCCGGGGACCTTTTCTTCGACGACGGCTCGTCTGCCGGGGACCTTTTCTCCGACGAGGGCTCGTCTGCCAAAGAAAAAATTTTCGACCAAGGCTCGTCTGCCGGGGACCTTTTCTTCGACGAGGGCTCGTCTGCCGAAGAAAAAATGTTCGACGAGGGCTCGTCTGCCGGGGACCTTTTCTTCGACGAGGGCTCGTCTGCCGAAGAAAAAATGTTCGACGAGGGCTCGTCTGCCGGGGACCTTTTCTTCGACGAGGGCTCGTCTGCCGAAGAATATATTCGACGAGGGCTCGTCTGCCGGGGACCTTTTCTTCGACGAGGGCTCGTCTGCCGAAGAAAAAATGTTCGACGAGGGCTCGTCTGCCGGGGACCTTTTCTTCGACGAGGGCTCGTCTGCCGAAGAAAAGATGTTCGACGAGGGCTAGTCTGCCGAAGAAAAAATGTTCGACGAGGGCTCGTCTGCCGGGGACCTTTTCTTCGACGAGGGCTCGGGTGCCGAAGAAAAAATGTTCGATGAGGGCTCGTCTGCCTGGGACCTTTTCTTCGACGAGGGCTCGGGTGCCTAAGAAAAAATGTTCGACGAGGGCTCGTCTGCCGGGGACCTTTTCTTCGACGAGGGCTCGGGTGCCGAAGAAAACATGTTCGTCGAGAGCTCGTCTGCCTGGGACCTTTTCTTCGACGAGGGCTCGGGTGCCAAAGAAAAAATGTTCGACGAGGGCTCGTCTGCCGGGGACCTTTTCTTCGACGAGGGCTTGTCTGCCGGGGACCTTTTCTTCGATGAGGGCTCGGGTGCCGAAGAAAAAATGTTCGACGAGGGCTCGTCTGCCGGGGACCTTTTCTTCGACGAGGGCTCGGGTGCCGAAGACAAAATGTTCGATGAGGGCTCGTCTGCCGGGGACCTTTTCTTCGACGAGGGCTCGTCTGCCGGGGATCTTTTCTTTGACGAGGGCTCGTTTGACGGGGACCTTTTCTTCGACGAGGGCTCGGGTGCCGAAGAAAAAATGTTCGACGAGGGCTCGTCTGCCGGGGACCTTTTCTTCGACGAGGGCTCGTCTGCCGAAGAAAAAATATTCGTCGAGGGCACGTCTGCCGGGGACCTTTTCTTCGACGAGGGCTCGTCTGCCGGGGACCTTTTCTTCGACGAGGGCTCGTCTGCCGAAGAAAAAATGTTCGACGAGGGCTCGTCTGCCGGGGACCTTTTCTTCGACGAGGGCTCGTCTGCCGAAGAAAAAATGTTCGACGAGGGCTCGTCTGCCGGGGACCTTTTCTTCGACGAGGGCTCGTCTGCCGAAGAAAAAATGTTCGACGAGGGCTCGTCTGCCGGGGACCTTTTCTTCGACGAGGGCTCGTCTGCCGAAGAAAAAATGTTCGACGAGGGCACGTCTGCCGGGGACCTTTTCTTCGACGAGGGCTCGTCTGCCGGGGACCTTTTCTTCGACGAGGGCTCGTCTGCCGAAGAAAAAATGTTCGACGAGGGCTCGTCTGCCGGGGACCTTTTCTTCGACGAGGGCTCGTCTGCCGAAGAAAAAATGTTCGACGAGGGCTCGTCTGCCGGGGACCATTTCTTCGACGAGGGCTCTTCTGCCGAAGAAAAAATGTTCGACGAGGGCTCGTCTGCCGGGGACCTTTTCTTGGACGAGGGCTCGTCTGCCGAAGAAAAAATGTTCGACGAGGGCTCGTCTGCCGGGGACCTTTTCTTCAACGAGGGCTCGTCTGCCGGGGACCTTTTCTTCGACGAGGGCTCGTCTGCCGAAGAAAAAATGTTCGACGAGGGCTCGTCTGCCGGGGACCTTTTCTTCGACGACGGCTCGTCTGCCGGGGACCTTTTCTCCGACGAGGGCTCGTCTGCCAAAGAAAAAATTTTCGACCAAGGCTCGTCTGCCGGGGACCTTTTCTTCGACGAGGGCTCGTCTGCCGAAGAAAAAATGTTCGACGAGGGCTCGTCTGCCGGGGACCTTTTCTTCGACGAGGGCTCGTCTGCCGAAGAAAAAATGTTCGACGAGGGCTCGTCTGCCGGGGACCTTTTCTTCGACGAGGGCTCGTCTGCCGAAGAATATATTCGACGAGGGCTCGTCTGCCGGGGACCTTTTCTTCGACGAGGGCTCGTCTGCCGAAGAAAAAATGTTCGACGAGGGCTCGTCTGCCGGGGACCTTTTCTTCGACGAGGGCTCGTCTGCCGAAGAAAAGATGTTCGACGAGGGCTCGTCTGCCGAAGAAAAAATGTTCGACGAGGGCTCGTCTGCCGGGGACCTTTTCTTCGACGAGGGCTCGTCTGCCGAAGAAAAAATGTTCGACGAGGGCTCGTCTGCCGGGGACCTTTTCTTCGACGAGGGCTTGTCTGCCGAAGAAAAAATGTTCGACGAGGGCTCGTCTGCCGGGGACCTTTTCTTCGACTAGGGCTCGTCTGCCGAAGAAAAAATGTTCGACGAGGGCTCGTCTGCCGGGGACCTTTTCTTCGACGAGGGCTCGTCTGCCGAAGAAAAAATGTTCGACGAGGGCTCGTCTGCCGGGGACCTTTTCTTCGACGAGGGCTCGTCTGCCGAAGAAAAAATGTTCGACGAGGGCTCATCTGCCGAAGAAAAAATGTTCGACGAGGGCTCGTCTGCCGAAGAAAAAATGTTCGACGAGGGCTCGTCTGCCGGGGACCTTTTCTTCGACGAGGGCTCGTCTGCCGAAGAAAAAATGTTCGACGAGGGCTCGTCTGCCGAGGACCTTTTCTTCAACGAGGGCTCGTCTGCCGGGGACCTGTTCTTCGACGAGGGCTCGTCTGCCGAAGAAAAAGTCTTCGACGAGGGCTCGTCTGCCGGGGACCTTTTCTTCGACGAGGTCTCGTCTGCCGAAGAAAAAATGTTCGACGAGGGCTCGTCTGCCGGGGACCTTTTCTTTGACGAGGGCTCGTCTGCCGAAGAAAAAATGTTCGACGAGGGCTCGTCTGCCGGGGACCTTTTCTTCGACGAGGGCTCGGGTGCCGAAGAAAAAATGTTCGATGAGGGCTCGTCTGCCTGGGACCTTTTCTTCGACGAGGGCTCGGGTGCCTAAGAAAAAATGTTCGACGAGGGCTCGTCTGCCGGGGACCTTTTCTTCGACGAGGGCTCGGGTGCCGAAGAAAACATGTTCGTCGAGAGCTCGTCTGCCTGGGACCTTTTCTTCGACGAGGGCTCGGGTGCCAAAGAAAAAATGTTCGACGAGGGCTCGTCTGCCGGGGACCTTTTCTTCGACGAGGGCTTGTCTGCCGGGGACCTTTTCTTCGATGAGGGCTCGGGTGCCGAAGAAAAAATGTTCGACGAGGGCTCGTCTGCCGGGGACCTTTTCTTCGACGAGGGCTCGGGTGCCGAAGACAAAATGTTCGATGAGGGCTCGTCTGCCGGGGACCTTTTCTTCGACGAGGGCTCGTCTGCCGGGGACCTTTTCTTTGACGAGGGCTCGTTTGACGGGGACCTTTTCTTCGACGAGGGCTCGGGTGCCGAAGAAAAAATGTTCGACGAGGGCTCGTCTGCCGGGGACCTTTTCTTCGACGAGGGCTCAGGTGCTGAAGAAAAAATGTTCGACGAGGGCTCGTCTGCCGGGGACCTTTTCTTCGACGAGGGCTCGTCTGCCGGGGACCTTTTCTTCGGCGAGGGCTCGGGTGCCGAAGAAAACATGTTCGACGAGGGCTCGTCTGCCGGGGACCTTTTCTTCGACGAGGGCTCAGGTGCCGAAGAAAAAATGTCCAACGAGGGCTCGTCTGCCGGGGACCTTTTCCTCGACGAGGGCTCGTCTGCCGAAGAAAAAATGTTCGACGAGGGCTCGTCTGCCGGGGACCTTTTCTTCGACGAGGGCTCGTCTGCCGAAGAAAAAATGTTCGACGAGGGCTCGTCTGCCGGGGACCTTTTCTTCGACGAGGGCTTGTCTGCCGAAGAAAAAATGTTCGACGAGGGCTCGTCTGCCGGGGACCTTTTCTTCGACTAGGGCTCGTCTGCCGAAGAAAAAATGTTCGACGAGGGCTCGTCTGCCGGGGACCTTTTCTTCGACGAGGGCTCGTCTGCCGAAGAAAAAATGTTCGACGAGGGCTCGTCTGCCGGGGACCTTTTCTTCGACGAGGGCTCGTCTGCCGAAGAAAAAATGTTCGACGAGGGCTCATCTGCCGAAGAAAAAATGTTCGACGAGGGCTCGTCTGCCGAAGAAAAAATGTTCGACGAGGGCTCGTCTGCCGGGGACCTTTTCTTCGACGAGGGCTCGTCTGCCGAAGAAAAAATGTTCGACGAGGGCTCGTCTGCCGAGGACCTTTTCTTCAACGAGGGCTCGTCTGCCGGGGACCTGTTCTTCGACGAGGGCTCGTCTGCCGAAGAAAAAGTCTTCGACGAGGGCTCGTCTGCCGGGGACCTTTTCTTCGACGAGGTCTCGTCTGCCGAAGAAAAAATGTTCGACAAGGGCTCGTCTGCCGGGGACCTTTTCTTTGACGAGGGCTCGTCTGCCGAAGAAAAAATGTTCGACGAGGGCTCGTCTGCCGGGGACCTTTTCTTCGACGAGGGCTCGGGTGCCGAAGAAAAAATGTTCGATGAGGGCTCGTCTGCCTGGGACCTTTTCTTCGACGAGGGCTTGTATGCCTAAGAAAAAATGTTCGACGAGGGCTCGTCTGCCGGGGACCTTTTCTTCGACGAGGGCTCGGGTGCCGAAGAAAACATGTTCGTCGAGAGCTCGTCTGCCTGGGACCTTTTCTTCGACGAGGGCTCGGGTGCCAAAGAAAAAATGTTCGACGAGGGCTCGTCTGCCGGGGACCTTTTCTTCGACGAGGGCTTGTCTGCCGGGGACCTTTTCTTCGATGAGGGCTCGGGTGCCGAAGAAAAAATGTTCGACGAGGGCTCGTCTGCCGGGGACCTTTTCTTCGACGAGGGCTCGGGTGCCGAAGACAAAATGTTCGACGAGGGCTCGTCTGCCGGGGACCTTTTCTTCGACGAGGGCTCGTCTGCCGGGGACCTTTTCTTTGACGAGGGCTCGTTTGACGGGGACCTTTTCTTCGACGAGGGCTCGGGTGCCGAAGAAAAAATGTTCGACGAGGGCTCGTCTGCCGGGGACCTTTTCTTCGACGAGGGCTCAGGTGCTGAAGAAAAAATGTTCGACGAGGGCTCGTCTGCCGGGGACCTTTTCTTCGACGAGGGCTCGTCTGCCGGGGACCTTTTCTTCGGCGAGGGCTCGGGTGCCGAAGAAAAAATGTTCGACGAGGGCTCGTCTGCCGGGGACCTTTTCTTCGACGAGGGCTCAGGTGCCGAAGAAAAAATGTCCAACGAGGGCTCGTCTGCCGGGGACCTTTTCCTCGACGAGGGCTCGTCTGCTGGGGACTTTTTCTTCGACGAGGGCTCGGGTGCCGAAGAAAAAATGTTCGACGAGGGCTCGTCTGCCGGGGACCTTTTCTTCGACGAGGGCTCGGGTGCCGAAGAAAAAATGTTCGACGAGTCCTCGTCTGCCGGGGACCTTTTCTTCGACCAGGGCTCGTCTGCCGGGGACCTTTTCTTCGACGAGGGCTCGGGTGCCGAAGAAAAAATGTTCGACGAGGGCTCGTCTGCCGGGGACCTTTCCTTCGACAAGGGCTCGGGTGCCAAAGAAAAAATGTTCGACGAGGGCTCGTCTGCCAGGGACCTTTTCTTAGACGAGGGCTCGGGTGCCTATGAAAAAATGTTCGACGAGGGCTCGTCTGCCGGGCACCTTTTCTTCGACGAGGGCTCGTCTGCCGAAGAAAAAATGTTCGACGAGGGCTCGTCTGCCGCGGACCTTTTCTTCGACGAGGGCTCGTCTGCCGAAGAAAAAATGTTCGACGAGGGCTCGTCTGCCGCGGACCTTTTCTTCGACGAGGGCTCGTCTGCCGAAGAAAAAATGTTCGACGAGGGCTCGTCTGCCGGGGACCTTTTCTTCGACGAGGGCTCGTCTGCCGAAGAAAAAATGTTCGACGAGGGCTCGTCTGCCGGGGACCTTTTCTTCGACGAGGGCTCGTCTGCCGAAGAAAAAATGTTCGACGAGTGCTCGTCTGCCGGGGACCTTTTCTTCGACGAGGGCTCGTCTGCCGAAGAAAAAACGCTCGACGAGTGCTCGTCTGCCGGGGACCTTTTCTTCGACGAGGGCTCGTCTGCCGAAGAAAAAATGTTCGACGAGGGCTCGTCTGCCGGGGACCTTTTCTTCGACGAGGGCTCTTCTGCCGAAGAAAAAATGTTCGACGAGGGCTCGTCTGCCGGGGACCTTTTCTTCGACGAGGGCTCGTCTGCCGAAGAAAAAATGTTCGACGAGGACTCGTCTGCCGGGGACCTTTTCTTCGACGAGGGCTCGTCTGCCGGGGACCTTTTCTTCGACGAGGGCTCGTCTGCCGAAGAAAAAATGTTCGACGAGGGCTCGTCTGCCGGGGACCTTTTCTTCGACGAGGGCTCATCTGCCAGGGACCTTTTCTCCGACGAGGGCTCGTCTGCCAAAGAAAAAATTTTCGACCAAGGCTCGTCTGCCGGGGACCTTTTCTTCAACGAGGGCTCGTCTGCCGAAGAAAAAATGTTCGACGAGGGCTCGTCTGCCGGGGACCTTTTCTTCGACAAGGGCTCGTCTCCGGGGACCTTTACTTCGACGAGGGCTCGTCTGCCGAAGAAAAAATGTTCGACGAGGGCTCGTCTGCCGGGGACCTTTTCTTCGACGAGGGCTCGTATGCCGAAGAAAAATGTTCGACGAGGGCTCGTCTGCCGGGGACCTTTTCTTCGACGAGGGCTCGTCTGCCGAAGAAAAAATGTTAGACGAGGGCTCGTCTGCCGGAGACCTTTTCTTCGACGAGGGCTCGTCTGCCGAAGAAAAAATGTTCGACGAGTGCTCGTCTGCCGGGGACCTTTTCTTCGACGAGGGCTCGTCTGCCGAAGAAAAAATGTTCGACGAGGGCTCGTCTGCCGGGGACCTTTTCTTCGACGAGGGCTCGTCTGCCGAAGAAAAAATGTTCGACGAGGGCTCGTCTGCCGGGGACCTTTTCTTCGACGAGGGCTCGTCTGCCGAAGAAAAAATGTTCGACGAGGGCTCGTCTGCCGGGGACCTTTTCTTCGACGAGGGCTCGTCTGCCGAAGAAAAAATATTCGACGAGGGCACGTCTGCCGGGGACCTTTTCTTCGACGAGGGCTCGTCTGCCGGGGACCTTTTCTTCGACGAGGGCTCGTCTGCCGAAGAAAAAATGTTCGACGAGGGCTCGTCTGCCGGGGACCTTTTCTTCGACGAGGGCTCGTCTGCCGAAGAAAAAATGTTCGACGAGGGCTCGTCTGCCGGGGACCTTTTCTTCGACGAGGGCTCGTCTGCCGAAGAAAAAATGTTCGACGAGGGCTCGTCTGCCGGGGACCTTTTCTTCGACGAGGGCTCGTCTGCCGAAGAAAAAATGTTCGACGAGGGCTCGTCTGCCGGGGACCTTTTCTTCGACGAGGGCTCGTCTGCCGAAGAAAAAATGTTCGACGAGGGCTCGTCTGCCGGGGACCTTTTCTTCGACGAGGGCTCGTCTGCCGAAGAATATATTCGACGAGGGCTCGTCTGCCGGGGACCTTTTCTTCGACGAGGGCTCGTCTGCCGAAGAAAAAATGTTCGACGAGGGCTCGTCTGCCGGGGACCTTTTCTTCGACGAGGGCTCGTCTGCCGAAGAAAAGATGTTCGACGAGGGCTCGTCTGCCGAAGAAAAAATGTTCGACGAGGGCTCGTCTGCCGGGGACCTTTTCTTCGACGAGGGCTCGTCTGCCGAAGAAAAAATGTTCGACGAGGGCTCGTCTGCCGGGGACCTTTTCTTCGACGAGGGCTTGTCTGCCGAAGAAAAAATGTTCGACGAGGGCTCGTCTGCCGGGGACCTTTTCTTCGACTAGGGCTCGTCTGCCGAAGAAAAAATGTTCGACGAGGGCTCGTCTGCCGGGGACCTTTTCTTCGACGAGGGCTCGTCTGCCGAAGAAAAAATGTTCGACGAGGGCTCGTCTGCCGGGGACCTTTTCTTCGACGAGGGCTCGTCTGCCGAAGAAAAAATGTTCGACGAGGGCTCGTCTGCCGGGGACCTTTTCTTCGACGAGGGCTCGTCTGCCGGGGACCTTTTCTTCGACGAGGGCTCGTCTGCCGAAGAAAAAATGTTCGACGAGGGCTCGTCTGCCGGGGACCTTTTCTTCGACGAGGGCTCATCTGCCAGGGACCTTTTCTCCGACGAGGGCTCGTCTGCCAAAGAAAAAATTTTCGACCAAGGCTCGTCTGCCGGGGACCTTTTCTTCAACGAGGGCTCGTCTGCCGAAGAAAAAATGTTCGACGAGGGCTCGTCTGCCGGGGACCTTTTCTTCGACAAGGGCTCGTCTCCGGGGACCTTTACTTCGACGAGGGCTCGTCTGCCGAAGAAAAAATGTTCGACGAGGGCTCGTCTGCCGGGGACCTTTTCTTTGACGAGGGCTCGTATGCCGAAGAAAAATGTTCGACGAGGGCTCGTCTGCCGGGGACCTTTTCTTCGACGAGGGCTCGTCTGCCGAAGAAAAAATGTTCGACGAGGGCTCGTCTGCCGGAGACCTTTTCTTCGACGAGGGCTCGTCTGCCGAAGAAAAAATGTTCGACGAGTGCTCGTCTGCCGGGGACCTTTTCTTCGACGAGGGCTCGTCTGCCGAAGAAAAAATGTTCGACGAGGGCTCGTCTGCCGGGGACCTTTTCTTCGACGAGGGCTCGTCTGCCGAAGAAAAAATGTTCGACGAGGGCTCGTCTGCCGGGGACCTTTTCTTCGACGAGGGCTCGTCTGCCGAAGAAAAAATGTTCGACGAGGGCTCGTCTGCCGGGGACCTTTTCTTCGACGAGGGCTCGTCTGCCGAAGAAAAAATATTCGACGAGGGCACGTCTGCCGGGGACCTTTTCTTCGACGAGGGCTCGTCTGCCGGGGACCTTTTCTTCGACGAGGGCTCGTCTGCCGAAGAAAAAATGTTCGACGAGGGCTCGTCTGCCGGGGACCTTTTCTTCGACGAGGGCTCGTCTGCCGAAGAAAAAATGTTCGACGAGGGCTCGTCTGCCGGGGACCTTTTCTTCGACGAGGGCTCGTCTGCCGAAGAAAAAATGTTCGACGAGGGCTCGTCTGCCGGGGACCTTTTCTTCGACGAGGGCTCGTCTGCCGAAGAAAAAATGTTCGACGAGGGCACGTCTGCCGGGGACCTTTTCTTCGACGAGGGCTCGTCTGCCGGGGACCTTTTCTTCGACGAGGGCTCGTCTGCCGAAGAAAAAATGTTCGACGAGGGCTCGTCTGCCGGGGACCTTTTCTTCGACGAGGGCTCGTCTGCCGAAGAAAAAATGTTCGACGAGGGCTCGTCTGCCGGGGACCATTTCTTCGACGAGGGCTCTTCTGCCGAAGAAAAAATGTTCGACGAGGGCTCGTCTGCCGGGGACCTTTTCTTGGACGAGGGCTCGTCTGCCGAAGAAAAAATGTTCGACGAGGGCTCGTCTGCCGGGGACCTTTTCTTCAACGAGGGCTCGTCTGCCGGGGACCTTTTCTTCGACGAGGGCTCGTCTGCTGAAGAAAAAATGTTCGACGAGGGCTCGTCTGCCGGGGACCTTTTCTTCGACGACGGCTCGTCTGCCGGGGACCTTTTCTCCGACGAGGGCTCGTCTGCCAAAGAAAAAATTTTCGACCAAGGCTCGTCTGCCGGGGACCTTTTCTTCGACGAGGGCTCGTCTGCCGAAGAAAAAATGTTCGACGAGGGCTCGTCTGCCGGGGACCTTTTCTTCGACGAGGGCTCGTCTGCCGAAGAAAAAATGTTCGACGAGGGCTCGTCTGCCGGGGACCTTTTCTTCGACGAGGGCTCGTCTGCCGAAGAATATATTCGACGAGGGCTCGTCTGCCGGGGACCTTTTCTTCGACGAGGGCTCGTCTGCCGAAGAAAAAATGTTCGACGAGGGCTCGTCTGCCGGGGACCTTTTCTTCGACGAGGGCTCGTCTGCCGAAGAAAAGATGTTCGACGAGGGCTCGTCTGCCGAAGAAAAAATGTTCGACGAGGGCTCGTCTGCCGGGGACCTTTTCTTCGACGAGGGCTCGTCTGCCGAAGAAAAAATGTTCGACGAGGGCTCGTCTGCCGGGGACCTTTTCTTCGACGAGGGCTCGTCTGCCGAAGAAAAAATGTTCGACGAGGGCTCATCTGCCGAAGAAAAAATGTTCGACGAGGGCTCGTCTGCCGAAGAAAAAATGTTCGACGAGGGCTCGTCTGCCGGGGACCTTTTCTTCGACGAGGGCTCGTCTGCCGAAGAAAAAATTTTCGACGAGGGCTCGTCTGCCGAGGACCTTTTCTTCAACGAGGGCTCGTCTGCCGGGGACCTGTTCTTCGACGAGGGCTCGTCTGCCGAAGAAAAAGTCTTCGACGAGGGCTCGTCTGCCGGGGACCTTTTCTTCGACGAGGTCTCGTCTGCCGAAGAAAAAATGTTCGACGAGGGCTCGTCTGCCGGGGACCTTTTCTTCGACGAGGGCTCGTCTGCCGAAGAAAAAATGTTCGACGAGGGCTCGTCTGCCGGGGACCTTTTCTTCGACGAGGGCTCGTCTGCCGAAGAAAAAATGTTCGACGAGGGCACGTCTGCCGGGGACCTTTTCTTCGACGAGGGCTCGTCTGCCGAAGAAAAAATGTTAGACGAGGGCTAGTCTGCCGGGGACCTTTTCTTCGACGAGGGCTCGGGTGCCGAAGAAAACATGTTCGTCGAGGGCTCGTCTGCCTGGGACCTTTTCTTCGACGAGGGCTCGGGTGCCGAAGAAAAAATGTTCGACGAGGGCTCGTCTGCCGGGGACCTTTTCTTCCATGAGGGCTTGTCTGCCGGGGACTTTTTCTTCGACAAGGGCTCGGGTGCCGAAGAAAAAATGTTCGACGAGGGCTCGTCTGCCGGGGACCTTTTCTTCCACGAGGGCTCCGGTGCCGAAGAAAAAATGTTCGACGAGGGCTCGTCTGCTGGGGACCTTTTCTTCGACGAGGGCTCGGGTGCCGAAGAAATAATGTTCGACGAGGGCTCGTCTGCCGGGGACCCTTTCTTCGACGAGGGCTCGTCTGCCAGGGACCTTTTCTTCGACGAGGGCTCGGGTGTCCAAGAAAAAATGATCGACGAGGGCTCGTCTGCCGGGGACCTTTTCATCGACGAGGGCTCGGGTGCCGAAGAAAAAATGTTGGACGAGGGCTCGTCTGCCTGGGACCTTTTCTTCGACGAGGGCTCGGGTGCCGAAGAAAAAATGTTAGACGAGGGCTCGTCTGCCGGGGACCTTTTCTTCGACGAGGGCTCGGGTGCCGAAGAAAACATGTTCGTCGAGGGCTCGTCTGCCTTGGACCTTTTCTTCGACGAGGGCTCGTCTGCCGGGGACCTTCCTTCGACGAGGGCTCGGGTGCCGAAGAAAAAATCTTCGACGAGGTCTCGTCTGCCGGGGACCTTTCCTTCGACAAGGGCTCGGGTGCCGAAGAAAAAATGTTCGACGAGGGCTCGTCTGCCGGGGACGTTTTCTTCGACGAGGGCTCTGGTGCCGAAGAAAAAATGTTCGACCAGGGCTCGTCTGCCGGGGACCTTTTCTTCGACGAGGGCTCGTCTGCCGGGGACCTTTTCTTTGACGAGGGCTCGGGTGCCCAAGAAAAAATGTTCGACGAGGGCTCGTCTGCCGGGGACTTTTTCTTCGACGAGGGCTTGTTGCCGGGGACCTTTTCTTCGATGAGGGCTCGGGTGCCGAAGAAAAACTGTTCGACGAGGGCTCGTCTGCCGGGGACCTTTTCTTCGACGAGGGCTCGTCTGCCGGGGACCTTTTCTTCGACGAGGGCTCGGGTGCCCAAGAAAAAATGTTCGACGAGGGCTCGTCTGCCGGGGACCTTTCCTTCGACAAGGGCTCGGGGTGCCGAAGAAAAAATGTTCGACGAGGGCTCGTCTGCCGGGGACCTTTTCTTCGACGAGGGCTCGTCTGCCGGGGACCTTTTCTTTGACGAGGGCTCGGGTGCCCAAGAAAAAATGTTCGACGAGGGCTCGTCTGCCGGGGACCTTTTCTTCGACGAGGGCTTGTCTGCCGGGGACCTTTTCTTCGATGAGGGCTCGGGTGCCGAAGAAAAACTGTTCGACGAGGGCTCGTCTGCCGGGGACTTTTTCTTCGACGAGGGCTCGGGTGCCGAAGAAAAAATGTTCGACGAGGGCTCGTCTGCCGGGGACCTTTTCTTCCACGAGGGCTCGTCTGCCGGGAACCTTTTCTTCGACGAGGGCTCGTCTGCCGGGGACCTTTTCTTCGACGAGGGCTCGGGTGCCAAAGAAAAAATGTTCGACGAGGGCTCGGCTGCCTGGGACCTTTTCTTCGACGAGGGCTCGGGTGCCGAAGAAAAAATGTTCGACGAGGGCTCGTCTGCCGGGGACCTTTTCTTCGACGAGGGCTCGGGTGCCGAAGAAAAAATGTTAGACGAGGGCTCGTCTGCCGGGGACCCTTTCTTCGACGAGGGCTCGTCTGCCAGGGACCTTTTCTTCGACGAGGGCTCGGGTGCCCAAGAAAAAATGTTCGACGAGGGCTCGTCTGCCGGGGACCTTTTCATCGACGAGGGCTCGGGTGCCGAAGAAAAAATGTTCGATGAGGGCTCGTCTGCCTGGGACCTTTTCTTCGACGAGGGCTCGGGTGCCGAAGAAAAAATGTTAGACGAGGGCTAGTCTGCCGGGGACCTTTTCTTCGACGAGGGCTCGTCTGCCGAAGAAAAAATGTTCATCGAGGGCTCGTCTGCCTGGGACCTTTTCTTCGACGAGGGCTCGGGTGCCGAAGAAAAAATGTTCGACGAGGGCTCGTCTGCCGGGGACCTTTTCTTCCACGAGGGCTTGTCTGCCGGGGACCTTTTCTTCGACGAGGGCTCGGGTGCCGAAGAAAAAATGTTCGACGAGGGCTCGTCTGCCGGGGACCTTTTCTTCGACGAGGGCTCGTCTGCCGGGGACCTTTTCTTCGACGAGGGCTCGGGGTGCCGAAGAAAAAATGTTCGACGAGGGCTCGTCTGCCGGGGACCTTTTCTTCGACGAGGGCTCCGGTGCCGAAGAAAAAATGTTCGACGAGGGCTCGTCTGCTGGGGACCTTTTCTTCGACGAGGGCTCGGGTGCCGAAGAAAAAATGTTCGACGAGGGCTCGTCTGCCGGGGACCCTTTCTTCGACGAGGGCTCGTCTGCCAGGGACCTTTTCTTCGACGAGGGCTCGGGTGTCCAAGAAAAAATGTTCGACGAGGGCTCGTCTGCCGGGGACCTTTTCATCGACGAGGGCTCGGGTGCCGAAGAAAAAATGTTGGACGAGGGCTCGTCTGCCTGGGACCTTTTCTTCGACGAGGGCTCGGGTGCTGAAGAAAAAATGTTAGACGAGGGCTCGTCTGCCGGGGACCTTTTCTTCGACGAGGGCTCGGGTGCCGAAGAAAACATGTTCGTCGAGGGCTCGTCTGCCTTGGACCTTTTCTTCGACGAGGTCTCGTCTGCCGGGGACTTTTCTTCGACGAGGGCTCGGGTGCCGAAGAAAAAATCTTCGACGAGGGCTCGTCTGCCGGGGACCTTTCCTTCGACAAGGGCTCGGGTGCCGAAGAAAAAATGTTCGACGAGGGCTCGTCTGCCGGGGACCTTTTCTTCGACGAGGGCTCTGGTGCCGAAGAAAAAATGTTCGACCAGGGCTCGTCTGCCGGGGACCTTTTCTTCGACGAGGGCTCGTCTGCCGGGGACCTTTTCTTTGACGAGGGCTCGGGTGCCCAAGAAAAAATGTTCGACGAGGGCTCGTCTGCCGGGGACTTTTTCTTCGACGAGGGCTTGTCTGCCGGGGACCTTTTCTTCGATGAGGGCTCGGGTGCCGAAGAAAAACTGTTCGACGAGGGCTCGTCTGCCGGGGACCTTTTCTTCGACGAGGGCTCGTCTGCCGGGGACCTTTTCTTCGACGAGGGCTCGGGTGCCCAAGAAAAAATGTTCGACGAGGGCTCGTCTGCCGGGGACCTTTTCTTCGACGAGGGCTAGGGTGCCGAAGAAAAAATGTTCGATGAGGGCTCGTCTGCCTGGGACCTTTTCTTCGACGAGGGCTCGGGTGCCGAAGAAAAAATGTTAGACGAGGGCTCGTCTGCCGGGGACCTTTTCTTCGACGAGGGCTCGGGTGCCGAAGAAAACATATTCGTCGAGGGCTCGTCTGCCTGGGACCTTTTCTTCGACGAGGGCTCGGGTGCCGAAGAAAAAATGTTCGACGAGGGCTCGTCTGCCGGGGACCTTTTCTTCGACGAGGGCTTGTCTGCCGGGGACCTTTTCTTCGACGAGGGCTCGGGTGCCGAAGAAAAAATGTTCGACGAGGGCTCGTCTGCCGGGGACCTTTTCTTCGACGAGGGCTCGTCTGCCGGGGACCTTTTCTTCGACGAGGGCTCGGGTGCCGAAGAAAAAATGTTCGACGAGGGCTCGTCTGCCGGGGACCTTTTCTTCGACGAGGGCTCGGGTGCCGAAGAAAAAATGTTCGAAGAGGGCTCGTCTGCCGGGGACCTTTTCTTCGACGAGGGCTCGGGTGCCGAAGAAAAAATGTTCGACGAGGGCTCGTCTGCCGGGGACCCTTTCTTCGACGAGGGCTCGTCTGCCAGGGACCTTTTCTTCGACGAGGGCTCGGGTGCCCAAGAAAAAATGTTCGACGAGGGCTCGTCTTCCGGGGACCTTTTCATCGACGAGTGCTCGGGTGCCGAAGAAAAAATGTTCGATGAGGGCTCGTCTGCCTGGGACCTTTTCTTCGACAAGGGCTCGGGTGCCGAAGAAAAAATGTTCGACGAGGGCTCGTCTGCCGGGGACCTTTTCTTCGACGAGGGCTCGGGTGCCGAAGAAAACATGTTCGTCGAGGGCTCGTCTGCTGGGGACCTTTTCTTCGACGAGGGCTAGGATGCCGAAGAAAAAATGTTCGACGAGGGCTCGTCTGCCGGGGACCTTTTCTTCGATGAGGGCTTGTCTGCCGGGGACCTTTTCTTCGACGAGGGCTCGGGTGCTGAAGAAAAAATGTTCGACGAGGGCTCGTCTGCCGGGGACCTTTTCTTCCACGAGGGCTCGTCTGCCGGGGACCTTTTCTTCGACGAGGGCTCGGGTACCGAAGAAAAAATGTTCGAGGAGGGCTCGTCTGCCAGGGACCTTTTCTTCGACGAGGGCTCGTCTGCCGGGGACCTTTTCTTCGACGAGGGCTCGGGTGCCGAAGAAAAAATGTTCGACGAGGGCTCGTCTGCCGGGGACCTTTTATTCGACGAGGGCTCGTGTGCCGAAGAAAAAATGTTCGACGAGGGCTCGTCTGCCGGGGACCTTTTCTTCGACGAGGGCTCGGGTGCTGAAGAAATAATGTTCGACGAGGGCTCGTCTGCCGGGGACCTTTTCTTCGACGAGGGCTCGTCTGCCGGGGACCTTTTGTTCGACGAGGTCTCGGGTGCCAAAGAAAAATTGTTCGACGAGGGCTTGTCTGCCGGGGACCTTTTCTTCGACGAGGGCTCGGGTGCCGAAGAAAAAATCTTCGACGAGGGCTCGTCTGCCGGGGACCTTTTCCTCGACGAGGGCTCGTCTGCCGGGGACCTTTTCTTCGACGAGGGCTCGGGTGCCGAAGAAAAAATGTTGGACGAGGGCTCGTCTGCCGGGGACCTTTTCTTCGACGAGGGCTCGTCTGCCGGGGACCTTTTCTTCGACGAGGGCTCGGGTGCCGAAGAAAAAATGTTCGACGAGGGCTCATCTGCCGGGGACCTTTTCTTCGACGAGGGCTCGGGTGCCGAAGAAAAAATGTTCGACGAGGGCTCGTCTGCCGGGGACCTTTTCTTCGACGAGGGCTCGTCTGCCGGGGACCTTTTCTTCGATGAGGGCTCAGGTGCCGAAGAAAAAATGTTAGACGAGGGCTCGTCTGCCGGGGACCTTTTCTTCGACGAGGGCTCGGGTGCCGAAGAAAAAATGTTCGACGAGGGCTCGTCTGCCGGGGACCTTTTCTTCGACGAGGGCTCGGGTGCCGAAGAAAAAATGTTCGACGAGGGCTCGTCTGCCGGGGACCTTTTCTTCGACGAGGGCTCGGGTGCCGAAGAAAAAATGTTCGACGAGGGCTCGTCTGCCGGGGACCCTTTCTTCGACGAGGGCTCGTCTGCCAGGGACCTTTTCTTCGACGAGGGCTCGGGTGCCCAAGAAAAAATGTTCGACGAGGGCTCGTCTTCCGGGGACCTTTTCATCGACGAGTGCTCGGGTGCCGAAGAAAAAATGTTCGATGAGGGCTCGTCTGCCTGGGACCTTTTCTTCGACGAGGGCTCGGGTGCCGAAGAAAAAATGTTCGACGAGGGCTCGTCTGCCGGGGACCTTTTCTTCGACGAGGGCTCGGGTGCCGAAGAAAACATGTTCGTCGAGGGCTCGTCTGCCTGGGACCTTTTCTTCGACGAGGGCTCGGGTGCCGAAGAAAAAATGTTCGACGAGGGCTCGTCTGCCGGGGACCTTTTCTTCGACGAGTGCTTGTCTGCCGGGGACCTTTTCTTCGACGAGGGCTCGGGTGCTGAAGAAAAAATGTTCGACGAGGGCTCGTCTGCCGGGGACCTTTTCTTCCACGAGGGCTCGTCTGCCGGGGACCTTTTCTTCGACGAGGGCTCGGGTACCGAAGAAAAAATGTTCGACGAGGGCTCGTCTGCCGGGGACCTTTTCTTCAACGAGGGCTCGTCTGCCGGGGACCTTTTCTTCGACGAGGGCTCGGGTGCCGAAGAAAAAATGTTCGACGAGGGCTCGTCTGCCGGGGACCTTTTCTTCGACGAGGGCTCGGGTGCCGAAGAAAAAATGTTCGACGAGGGCTCGTCTGCCGGGGACCTTTTCTTCCACGAGGGCTCGGGTGCCGAAGAAAAAATGTTCGACGAGGGCTCGTCTGCCGGGGACCTTTTCTTCGACGAGGGCTCGTCTGCCGGGGACCTTTTCTTCGACGAGGGCTCGGGTGCTGAAGAAAAAATGTTCGACGAGGGCTCGTCTGCCGGGGACCTTTTCTTCGACGAGGGCTCGGGTGCCGAAGAAAAAATGTTGGACGATGGCTCGTCTGCCGGGGACCTTTTCTTCGACGAGGGCTCGGGTGCCGAAGAAAAAATGTTCGACGAGGGCTCGTCTGCCGGGGACCTTTTCCTCGACGAGGGCTCGTCTGCCGGGGACCTTTTCTTCGACGAGGGCTCGGGTGCTGAAGAAAAAATGTTCGACGAGGGCTCGTCTGCCGGGGACCTTTTCTTCGACGAGGGCTCGGGTGCCGAAGAAAAAATGTTCGACGAGGGCTCGTCTGCCGGGGACCTTTTCTTCGACGAGGGCTCTTCTGCCGGGGACCTTTTCTTCGACGAGGGCTCGGGTGCCGAAGAAAAAATGTTCGACGAGGGCTCGTCTGCCGGGGACCTTTTATTCGACGAGGGCTCGTCTGCCGGGGACCTTTTCTTCGACGAGGGCTCGGGTGCCGAAGAAAAAATGTTCGACGAGGGCTCGTCTGCCGGGGACCTTTTCTTCGACGAGGGCTCGTCTGCCGGGGACCTTTTCTTTGACGAGGGCTCGGGTGCCCAAGAAAAAATGTTCGACGAGGGCTCGTCTGCCGGGGACCTTTTCTTCGACGAGGGCTTGTCTGCCGGGGACCTTTTCTTCGATGAGGGCTCTGGTGCCGAAGAAAAACTGTTCGACGAGGGCTCGTCTGCCGGGGACCTTTTCTTCGACGAGGGCTCGTCTGCCGGGGACATTTTCTTCGACGAGGGCTCGGGTGCCGAAGAAAACATGTTCGTCGAGGTCTCGTCTGCCGGGGACTTTTTCTTCGACGAGGGCTCGGGTGCCGAAGAAAACATGTTCGTCGAGGGCTCGTCTGCCTGGGACCTTTTCTTCGACGAGGGCTCGGGTGCCGAAGAAAAAATGTTCGACGAGGGCTCGTCTGCCGGGGACCTTTTCTTCCACGAGGGCTTGTCTGCCAGGGACCTTTTCTTCGACGAGGGCTCGGCTGCCGAAGAAAAAATGTTCGACGAGGGCTCGTCTGCCGGGGACCTTTTCTTCGATGAGGGCTCGTCTGCCGGGGACCTTTTCTTCGACGAGGGCTCGGGTGCCGAAGAAAAAATGTTCGACGAGGGCTCGTCTGCCGGGGACTCTTTCTTCGACGAGAGCTCGTCTGCCAGGGACCTTTTCTTCGACGAGGGCTCGGGTGCCCAAGAGAAAATGTTCGACGAGGGCTCGTCTGCCGGGGACCTTTTCATCGACGAGGGCTCGGGTGCCGAAGAAAAAATGTTCGATGAGGGCTCGTCTGCCTGGGACCTTTTCTTTGACGAGGGCTCGGGTGCCGAAGAAAAAATGTTCGTCGAGGCCTCGTCTGCCTGGGACCTTTTCTTCGACGAGGGCTCGGGTGCAGAAGAAAAAATGTTCGACGAGGGCTCGTCTGCCGGCGACCTTTTCTTCGACGAGGGCTTGTCTGCCGGGGACCTTTTCTTCGACGAGGGCTCGGGTGCCGAAGAAAAAATGTTCGAAGAGGGCTCGTCTGCCGGGGACCTTTTCTTCGACGAGGGCTCGTCTGCCGGGGACCTTTTCTTCGACGAGGGCTTGTCTGCCAGGGACCTTTTCTTCGATGAGGGCTCTGGTGCCGAAGAAAAACTGTTCGACGAGGGCTCGTCTGCCGGGGACCTTTTCTTCGATGAGGGCTCGTCTGCCGGGGACTTTTTCTTCGACGAGGGCTCGGGTGCTGAAGAAAACATGTTCGTCGAGGGCTCGTCTGCCGGGGACTTTTTCTTCGACGAGGGCTCGGGTGCCGAAGAAAAAATGTTCGTTGAGGGCTCGTCTGCCTGGGACCTTTTCTTCGACGAGGGCTCGGGTGCCGAAGAAAAAATGTTCGACGAGGGCTCGTCTGCCAGGGACCCTTTCTTCGACGAGTGCTCGGGCTCCGAAGAAAAAATGTTCGACGAAGGCTCGTCTGCCGGGGACCTTTACTTCGACGAGGGCTCGTCTGCCGGGGACCTTTTCTTCGACGAGGGCTCGGGTACCGAAGAAAAAATGTTCGACGAGGGCTCGTCTGCCAGGGACCTTTTCTTCGACGAGGGCTCGTCTGCCGGGTACCTTTTCTTCGACGACGGCTCGGGTGCCGAAGAAAAAATGTTCGACGAGGGCTCGTCTGCCGGCGACCTTTTCTTCGACAAGGGCTCGGGTGCCGAAGAAAAAATGTTCGACGAGGGCTTCTCTGCCGGGGACCTTTTCTTCGACGAGGGCTCGTCTGCCGAAGAAAAAATGTTGGAAGAGGGCTCGTCTGCCGGGGACCTTTTCTTCGACGAGGGCTCGGGTGCCAGGGACCTTTTGTTCGACGAGGTCTCGGGTGCCAAAGAAAAATTGTTCGACGAGGGCTCGTCTGCCGGGGACCTTTTCTTCGACGAGGGCTCGGGTGCCGAAGAAAAAATGTTCGACGAGGGCTCGTCTGCCGGGGACCTTTTCTTCGACGAGGGCTCGTTTGACGGGGACCTTTTCTTCGACGAGGGCTCGGGTGCCCAAGAAAAAATGTTTGACGAGGCCTCGTCTGCCGGGGACCTTTTGTTCGACGAGGGCTCGTCTGCCGGGGACCCTTTATTCGACGAGGGCTCGGGTGCCGAAGAAAAAATGTTCGACGAGGGCTCGTCTGCCGGGGACCTTTTCTTCGACGAGGGCTCAGGTGCCGAAGAAAAAATGTTCGACGAGGGCTCGTCTGCCGGGGACCTTTTCCTCGACGAGGGCTCAGGTGCCGAAGAAAAAATGTTCGACGAGGGCTCGTCTGCCGGGGACCTTTTCTTCGACGAGGGCTCGTCTGCCGGGGACCTTTTCTTCGATGAGGGCTCGGGTGCCGAAGAAAAAATGTTCGACGAGGGCTCGTCTGCCGGGGACCTTTTCTTCGACGAGGGCTCGTCTGCCGGGGACCTTTTCTTCGACGAGGGCTCGGGTGCCGAAGAAAAAATCTTCGACGAGGGCTCGTCTGCCGGGGACCTTTCCTTCGACAAGGGCTCGGGTGCCGAAGAAAAAATGTTCGACGAGGGCTCGTCTGCCGGGGACCTTTTCTTCGACGAGGGCTCGGGTGCCTATGAAAAAATGTTCGACGAGGGCTCGTCTGCCGGGGACCTTTTCTTCGACGAGGGCTTGTCTGCCGGGGACCTTTTCTTCGACGAGGGCTCGTCTGCCGGGGACTTTTTCTTCGACGAGGGCTCGGGTGCCGAAGAAAAAATGTTCGACGAGGGCTCGTCTGCCGGGGACCTTTTCTTCCACGAGGGCTTGTCTGCCGGGGACCTTTTCTTCGACGAGGGCTCATCTGCCGGGGACCTTTTCTTCGACGAGGGCTCGGGTGCCGAAGAAAAAATGTTCGACGAGGGCTCGGCTGCCGGGGACCCTTTCTTCGACGAGGGCTCGTCTGCCAGGGACCTTTTCTTCGACGAGGGCTCGGGTGCCCAAGAAAAAATGTTCGACGAGGGCTCGTCTGCCGGGGACCTTTTCTTCGACCAGGGCTCGGGTGCCGAAGAAAAAATGTTCGATGAGGGCTCGTCTGCCTGGGACCTTTTCTTCGACGAGGGCTCGGGGTGCCGAAGAAAACATGTTCGACGAGGGCTCGTCTGCCGGGGACCTTTTCTTCCACGAGGGCTCGGGTGCCGAAGAAAACATGTTCGACGAGGGCTCGTCTGCCGGGGACCTTTTCTTCGACGAGGGCTCGGGTGCCAAAGAAAAAATGTTCGACGAGGGCTCGTCTGCCGGGGACCTTTTCTTCGACGAGGGCTCGGGTGCCAAAGAAAAAATGTTCGACGAGGGCTCGTCTGCCGGGGACCCTTTCTTCGACGAGGGCTCGTCTGCCAGGGACCTTTTCTTCGACGAGGGCTCGGGTGCCGAAGGAAAAATGTTCGACGAGGGCTCGTCTGCCGGGGACCTTTTCTTCGACGAGGGCTCGTCTGCCGGGGACCTTTTCTTCGACGAGGGCTCGGGTGCCGAAGAAAAAATGTTCGACGAGGGCTCGTCTGCCAGGGACCTTTTCTTCGACGAGGCCTCGGGTGCCGAAGAAAAAATGTTCGACGAGGGCTCGTCTGCCGGGGACCTTTTCTTCGACGAGGGCTCGTCTGCCGATGACCTTTTCTTCGACGAGGTCTCGGGTACCGAAGAAAAAATGTTCGACGAGGGCTCGTCTGCCGGGGACCTTTTTTTCGACGAGGGCTCGTCTGCCGGGTACCTTTTCTTCGACGAGGGCTCGGGTGCCGAAGAAAAAATATTCGACGAGGGCTCGTCTGCCGGGGACCTTTTCTTCGACGAGGGCTCGGGTGCCGAAGAAAAAATGTTCGACGAGGGCTCGTCTGCCGGGGACCTTTTCTTCGACGAGGGCTCGGGTGCCGAAGAAAAAATGTTCGATGAGGGCTCGTCTGCCGGGGACCTTTTCTTCGACGAGGGCTCGTCTGCCGGGGACCTTTTGTTCGACGAGGTCTCGGGTGCCAAAGAAAAATTGTTCGACGAGGGCTTGTCTGCCGGGGACCTTTTCTTCGACGAGGGCTCGGGTGCCGAAGAAAAAATGTTCGACGAGGGCTCGTCTGCCTGGGACCTTTTCTTCGAAGAGGGCTCGTCTGCCGGGGACCTTTTCTTTGACGAGGGCTCGTTTGACGGGGACCTTTTCTTCGACGAGGGCTCGGGTGCCCAAGAAAAAATGTTCGACGAGGGCTCGTCTGCCGGGGACCTTTTCTTCGACGAGGGCTCGGGTGCCGAAGAAATATGTTCGACGAGGGCTCGTCTGCCGGGGACCTTTTCTTCGACGAGGGCTCAGGTGCCGAAGAAAAAATGTTCGACGAGGGCTCGTCTGCCGGGGACCTTTTCCTCGACGAGGGCTCGTCTGCTGGGGACCTTTTCTTCGACGAGGGCTCGGGTGCCGAAGAAAAAATGTTCGACGAGGGCTCGTCTGCCGGGGACCTTTTCTTCGACGAGGGCTCGGGTGCCGAAGAAAAAATGTTCGACGAGGGCTCGTCTGCCGGGGACCTTTTCTTCGACGAGGGCTCGTCTGCCGGGGACCTTTTCTTCGACGAGGGCTCGGGTGCCGAACAAAAAATGTTCGACGAGGGCTCGTCTGCCGGGGACCTTTCCTTCGACAAGGGCTCGGGTGCCGAAGAAAAAATGTTCGACGAGGGCTCGTCTGCCGGGGACCTTTTCTTCGACGAGGGCTCGGGTGCCTATGAAAAAATGTTCGAAGAGGGCTCGTCTGCCGGGGACCTTTTCTTCGACGAGGGCTCGTCTGCCGGGGACCTTTTCTTTGACGAGGTCTCGGGTGCCCAAGAAAAAATGTTCGACGAGGGCTCGTCTGCCGGGGACCTTTTCTTCCATGAGGGCTTGTCTGCCGGGGACCTTTTCTTCGATGAGGGCTCGGGTGCCGAAGAAAAACTGTTCGACGAGGGCTCGTCTGCCGGGGACCTTTTCTTCGACGAGGGCTCGTCTGCCGGGTACTTTTTCTTCGACGAGGGCTCGGGTGCCGAAGAAAACATGTTCGTCGAGGGCTCGTCTGCCGGGGACCTTTTCTTCGACGAGGGCTCGGGTGCCGAAGAAAAAATGTTCGACGAGGGCTCGTCTGCCGGGGACCTTTTCTTCCACGAGGGCTTGTCTGCCGGGGACCTTTTCTTCGACGAGGTCTCGTCTGCCGGGGACCTTTTCTTCGACGAGGGCTCGGGTGCCGAAGAAAAAATGTTCGACGAGGGCTCGGCTGCCGGGGACCTTTTCTTCGACGAGGGCTCGGGTGCCGAAGAAAAAATGTTCGACGAGGGCTCGTCTGCCGGGGACCTTTTCTTCCACGAGGGCTTGTCTGCCGGGGACCTTTTCTTCGACGAGGGCTCGTCTGCCGGGGACCTTTTCTTCGACGAGGGCTCGGGTGCCGAAGAAAAAATGTTCGACGAGGGCTCATCTGCCGGGGACCTTTTCTTCGACGAGGGCTCGGGTGCCGAAGAAAAAATGTTCGACGAGGGCTCGGCTGCCGGGGACCTTTTCTTCGACGAGGGCTCGGGTGCCGAAGAAAAAATGTTCGACGAGGGCTCGTCTGCCGGGGACCTTTTCTTCCACGAGGGCTTGTCTGCCGGGGACCTTTTCTTCGACGAGGGCTCGTCTGCCGGGGACCTTTTCTTCGACGAGGGCTCGGGTGCCGAAGAAAAAATGTTCGACGAGGGCTCATCTGCCGGGGACCTTTTCTTCGACGAGGGCTCGGGTGCCGAAGAAAAAATGTTCGACGAGGGCTCGTCTGCCGGGGACCTTTTCCTCGACGAGGGCTCGTCTGCCGGGGACCTTTTCTTCGACGAGGGCTCGGGTGCCGAAGAAAAAATGTTCGACGAGGGCTCGTCTGCCGGGGACCTTTTCTTCGACGAGGGCTCGGGTGCCGAAGAAAAAATGTTCGACGAGGGCTCGTCTGCCGGGGACCTTTTCTTCGACGAGGGCTCTTCTGCCGGGGACCTTTTCTTCGACGAGGGCTCGGGTGCCGAAGAAAAAATGTTTGACGAGGGCTCGTCTGCCGGGGACCTTTTATTCGACGAGGGCTCGTCTGCCGGGGACCTTTTCTTCGACGAGGGCTCGGGTGCCGAAGAAAAAATGTTCGACGAGGGCTCGTCTGCCGGGGACCTTTTCTTCGACGAGGGCTCGTCTGCCGGGGACCTTTTCTTTGACGAGGGCTCGGGTGCCCAAGAAAAAATGTTCGACGAGGGCTCGTCTGCCGGGGACCTTTTCTTCGACGAGGGCTTGTCTGCCGGGGACCTTTTCTTCGATGAGGGCTCTGGTGCCGAAGAAAAAATGTTCGACGAGGGCTCGTCTGCCGGGGACCTTTTCTTCCACGAGGGCTTGTCTGCCGGGGACCTTTTCTTCGACGAGGGCTCGTCTGCCGGGGACCTTTTCTTCGACGAGGGCTCGGGTGCCGAAGAAAAAATGTTCGATGAGGGCTCGTCTGCCGGGGACCTTTTCTTCGACGAGGGCTCGTCTGCCGGGGACCTTTTGTTCGACGAGGTCTCGGGTGCCAAAGAAAAATTGTTCGACGAGGGCTTGTCTGCCGGGGACCTTTTCTTCGACGAGGGCTCGGGTGCCGAAGAAAAAATGTTCGACGAGGGCTCGTCTGCCTGGGACCTTTTCTTCGAAGAGGGCTCGTCTGCCGGGGACCTTTTCTTTGACGAGGGCTCGTTTGACGGGGACCTTTTCTTCGACGAGGGCTCGGGTGCCCAAGAAAAAATGTTCGACGAGGGCTCGTCTGCCGGGGACCTTTTCTTCGACGAGGGCTCGTCTGCCGGGGACCTTTTCTTCGACGAGGGCTCGGGTGCCGAAGAAATATGTTCGACGAGGGCTCGTCTGCCGGGGACCTTTTCTTCGACGAGGGCTCAGGTGCCGAAGAAAAAATGTTCGACGAGGGCTCGTCTGCCGGGGACCTTTTCCTCGACGAGGGCTCGTCTGCTGGGGACCTTTTCTTCGACGAGGGCTCGGGTGCCGAAGAAAAAATGTTCGACGAGGGCTCGTCTGCCGGGGACCTTTTCTTCGACGAGGGCTCGGGTGCCGAAGAAAAAATGTTCGACGAGGGCTCGTCTGCCGGGGACCTTTTCTTCGACGAGGGCTCGTCTGCCGGGGACCTTTTCTTCGACGAGGGCTCGGGTGCCGAAGAAAAAATGTTCGACGAGGGCTCGTCTGCCGGGGACCTTTCCTTCGACAAGGGCTCGGGTGCCGAAGAAAAAATGTTCGACGAGGGCTCGTCTGCCGGGGACCTTTTCTTCGACGAGGGCTCGGGTGCCTATGAAAAAATGTTCGAAGAGGGCTCGTCTGCCGGGGACCTTTTCTTCGACGAGGGCTCGTCTGCCGGGGACCTTTTCTTTGACGAGGTCTCGGGTGCCCAAGAAAAAATGTTCGACGAGGGCTCGTCTGCCGGGGACCTTTTCTTCCATGAGGGCTTGTCTGCCGGGGACCTTTTCTTCGATGAGGGCTCGGGTGCCGAAGAAAAACTGTTCGACGAGGGCTCGTCTGCCGGGGACCTTTTCTTCGACGAGGGCTCGTCTGCCGGGTACTTTTTCTTCGACGAGGGCTCGGGTGCCGAAGAAAACATGTTCGTCGAGGGCTCGTCTGCCGGGGACCTTTTCTTCGACGAGGGCTCGGGTGCCGAAGAAAAAATGTTCGACGAGGGCTCGTCTGCCGGGGACCTTTTCTTCCACGAGGGCTTGTCTGCCGGGGACCTTTTCTTCGACGAGGTCTCGTCTGCCGGGGACCTTTTCTTCGACGAGGGCTCGGGTGCCGAAGAAAAAATGTTCGACGAGGGCTCGGCTGCCGGGGACCTTTTCTTCGACGAGGGCTCGGGTGCCGAAGAAAAAATGTTCGACGAGGGCTCGTCTGCCGGGGACCTTTTCTTCCACGAGGGCTTGTCTGCCGGGGACCTTTTCTTCGACGAGGGCTCGTCTGCCGGGGACCTTTTCTTCGACGAGGGCTCGGGTGCCGAAGAAAAAATGTTCGACGAGGGCTCATCTGCCGGGGACCTTTTCTTCGACGAGGGCTCGGGTGCCGAAGAAAAAATGTTCGACGAGGGCTCGGCTGCCGGGGACCTTTTCTTCGACGAGGGCTCGGGTGCCGAAGAAAAAATGTTCGACGAGGGCTCGTCTGCCGGGGACCTTTTCTTCCACGAGGGCTTGTCTGCCGGGGACCTTTTCTTCGACGAGGGCTCGTCTGCCGGGGACCTTTTCTTCGACGAGGGCTCGGGTGCCGAAGAAAAAATGTTCGACGAGGGCTCATCTGCCGGGGACCTTTTCTTCGACGAGGGCTCGGGTGCCGAAGAAAAAATGTTCGACGAGGGCTCGTCTGCCGGGGACCTTTTCCTCGACGAGGGCTCGTCTGCCGGGGACCTTTTCTTCGACGAGGGCTCGGGTGCCGAAGAAAAAATGTTCGACGAGGGCTCGTCTGCCGGGGACATTTTCTTCGACGAGGCCTCGGGTGCCGAAGAAAAAATGTTCGACGAGGGCTCGTCTGCCGGGGACCTTTTCTTCGACGAGGGCTCGTCTGCCGGGGACCTTTTCTTTCACGAGGGCTCGGGTGCCCAAGAAAAAATGTTCGACGAGGGCTCGTCTGCCGGGGACCTTTTCTTCGACGAGGGCTTGTCTGCCGGGGACCTTTTCTTCGATGAGGGCTCTGGTGCCGAAGAAAAAATGTTCGACGAGGGCTCGTCTGCCGGGGACCTTTTCTTCCACGAGGGCTTGTCTGCCGGGGACCTTTTCTTCGACGAGGGCTCGTCTGCCGGGGACCTTTTCTTCGACGAGGGCTCGGGTGCCGAAGAAAAAATGTTCGACGAGGGCTCGGCTGCCGGGGACCCTTTCTTCGACGAGGGCTCGTCTGCCAGGGACCTTTTCTTCGACGAGGGCTCGGGTGCCCAAAAAAAAATGTTCGACGAGGGCTCGTCTGCCGGGGACCTTTTCTTCGACGAGGGCTCGGGTGCCGAAGAAAAAATGTTCGAAGAGGTCTCGTCTGCCGGGGACCTTTTCTTCGACGAGGGCTCGTCTGCCGGGGACCTTTTCTTCGACGAGGGCTCGGGTGCCGAAGAAAAAATGTTCGACGAGGGCTCGTCTGCCGGGGACCTTTTCTTCGACGAGGGCTCGGGTGCCGAAGAAAAAATGTTCGACGAGGGCTCGTCTGCCGGGGACCTTTTCTTCCACGAGGGCTCGGGTGCCGAAGAAAAAATGTTAGACGAGGGCTCGTCTGCCGGGGACCTTTTCTTCGACGAGGGCTCGGGTGCCGAAGAAAAAATGTTCGACGAGGGCTCGTCTGCCGGGGACCCTTTCTTCGACGAGAGCTCGTCTGCCAGGGACCTTTTCTTCGACGAGGGCTCGGGTGCCGAAGAAAAATGTTCGACGAGGGCTCGTCTGCCGGGGACCTTTTCTTCGACGAGGGCTCGTCTGCCGAAGAAAAAATGTTCGACGAGGGCTCGTCTGCCGGAGACCTTTTCTTCGACGAGGGCTCGTCTGCCGAAGAAAAAATGTTCGACGAGTGCTCGTCTGCCGGGGACCTTTTCTTCGACGAGGGCTCGTCTGCCGAAGAAAAAATGTTCGACGAGGGCTTGTCTGCCGGGGACCTTTTCTTCGACGAGGGCTCGTCTGCCGAAGAAAAAATGTTCGACGAGGGCTCGTCTGCCGGGGACCTTTTCTTCGACGAGGGCTCGTCTGCCGAAGAAAAAATGTTCGACGAGGGCTCGTCTGCCGGGGACCTTTTCTTCGACGAGGGCTCGTCTGCCGAAGAAAAAATATTCGACGAGGGCACGTCTGCCGGGGACCTTTTCTTCGACGAGGGCTCGTCTGCCGGGGACCTTTTCTTCGACGAGGGCTCGTCTGCCGAAGAAAAAATGTTCGACGAGGGCTCGTCTGCCGGGGACCTTTTCTTCGACGAGGGCTCGGGTGCCGAAGAAAAAATGTTCGACGAGGGCTCGTCTGCCGGGGACCTTTTCTTCGACGAGGGCTCATCTGCCAGGGACCTTTTCTCCGACGAGGGCTCGTCTGCCAAAGAAAAAATTTTCGACCAAGGCTCGTCTGCCGGGGACCTTTTCTTCAACGAGGGCTCGTCTGCCGAAGAAAAAATGTTCGACGAGGGCTCGTCTGCCGGGGACCTTTTCTTCGACAAGGGCTCGTCTCCGGGGACCTTTACTTCGACGAGGGCTCGTCTGCCGAAGAAAAAATGTTCGACGAGGGCTCGTCTGCCGGGGACCTTTTCTTCGACGAGGGCTCGTATGCCGAAGAAAAATGTTCGACGAGGGCTCGTCTGCCGGGGACCTTTTCTTCGACGAGGGCTCGTCTGCCGAAGAAAAAATGTTCGACGAGGGCTCGTCTGCCGGAGACCTTTTCTTCGACGAGGGCTCGTCTGCCGAAGAAAAAATGTTCGACGAGTGCTCGTCTGCCGGGGACCTTTTCTTCGACGAGGGCTCGTCTGCCGAAGAAAAAATGTTCGACGAGGGCTCGTCTGCCAGGGACCTTTTCTTCGACGAGGGCTCGTCTGCCGAAGAAAAAATGTTCGACGAGGGCTCGTCTGCCGGGGACCTTTTCTTCGACGAGGGCTCGTCTGCCGAAGAAAAAATGTTCGACGAGGGCTCGTCTGCCGGGGACCTTTTCTTCGACGAGGGCTCGTCTGCCGAAGAAAAAATATTCGTCGAGGGCACGTCTGCCGGGGACCTTTTCTTCGACGAGGGCTCGTCTGCCGGGGACCTTTTCTTCGACGAGGGCTCGTCTGCCGAAGAAAAAATGTTCGACGAGGGCTCGTCTGCCGGGGACCTTTTCTTCGACGAGGGCTCGTCTGCCGAAGAAAAAATGTTCGACGAGGGCTCGTCTGCCGGGGACCTTTTCTTCGACGAGGGCTCGTCTGCCGAAGAAAAAATGTTCGACGAGGGCTCGTCTGCCGGGGACCTTTTCTTCGACGAGGGCTCGTCTGCCGGGGACCTTTTCTTCGACGAGGGCTCGTCTGCCGAAGAAAAAATGTTCGACGAGGGCTCGTCTGCCGGGGACCTTTTCTTCGACGAGGGCTCGTCTGCCGAAGAAAAAATGTTCGACGAGGGCTCGTCTGCCGGGGACCATTTCTTCGACGAGGGCTCTTCTGCCGAAGAAAAAATGTTCGACGAGGGCTCGTCTGCCGGGGACCTTTTCTTGGACGAGGGCTCGTCTGCCGAAGAAAAAATGTTCGACGAGGGCTCGTCTGCCGGGGACCTTTTCTTCAACGAGGGCTCGTCTGCCGGGGACCTTTTCTTCGACGAGGGCTCGTCTGCCGAAGAAAAAATGTTCGACGAGGGCTCGTCTGCCGGGGACCTTTTCTTCGACGAGGGCTCGTCTGCCGAAGAAAAAATGTTCGACGAGGGCTCGTCTGCCGGGGACCTTTTCTTCGACGAGGGCTCGTCTGCCGAAGAAAAAATATTCGACGAGGGCACGTCTGCCGGGGACCTTTTCTTCGACGAGGGCTCGTCTGCCGGGGACCTTTTCTTCGACGAGGGCTCGTCTGCCGAAGAAAAAATGTTCGACGAGGGCTCGTCTGCCGGGGACCTTTTCTTCGACGAGGGCTCGTCTGCCGAAGAAAAAATGTTCGACGAGGGCTCGTCTGCCGGGGACCTTTTCTTCGACGAGGGCTCGTCTGCCGAAGAAAAAATGTTCGACGAGGGCTCGTCTGCCGGGGACCTTTTCTTCGACGAGGGCTCGTCTGCCGAAGAAAAAATGTTCGACGAGGGCACGTCTGCCGGGGACCTTTTCTTCGACGAGGGCTCGTCTGCCGGGGACCTTTTCTTCGACGAGGGCTCGTCTGCCGAAGAAAAAATGTTCGACGAGGGCTCGTCTGCCGGGGACCTTTTCTTCGACGAGGGCTCGTCTGCCGAAGAAAAAATGTTCGACGAGGGCTCGTCTGCCGGGGACCATTTCTTCGACGAGGGCTCTTCTGCCGAAGAAAAAATGTTCGACGAGGGCTCGTCTGCCGGGGACCTTTTCTTGGACGAGGGCTCGTCTGCCGAAGAAAAAATGTTCGACGAGGGCTCGTCTGCCGGGGACCTTTTCTTGGACGAGGGCTCGTATGCCGAAGAAAAATGTTCGACGAGGGCTCGTCTGCCGGGGACCTTTTCTTCGACGAGGGCTCGTCTGCCGAAGAAAAAATGTTCGACGAGGGCTCGTCTGCCGGAGACCTTTTCTTCGACGAGGGCTCGTCTGCCGAAGAAAAAATGTTCGACGAGTGCTCGTCTGCCGGGGACCTTTTCTTCGACGAGGGCTCGTCTGCCGAAGAAAAAATGTTCGACGAGGGCTCGTCTGCCAGGGACCTTTTCTTCGACGAGGGCTCGTCTGCCGAAGAAAAAATGTTCGACGAGGGCTCGTCTGCCGGGGACCTTTTCTTCGACGAGGGCTCGTCTGCCGAAGAAAAAATGTTCGACGAGGGCTCGTCTGCCGGGGACCTTTTCTTCGACGAGGGCTCGTCTGCCGAAGAAAAAATATTCGTCGAGGGCACGTCTGCCGGGGACCTTTTCTTCGACGAGGGCTCGTCTGCCGGGGACCTTTTCTTCGACGAGGGCTCGTCTGCCGAAGAAAAAATGTTCGACGAGGGCTCGTCTGCCGGGGACCTTTTCTTCGACGAGGGCTCGTCTGCCGAAGAAAAAATGTTCGACGAGGGCTCGTCTGCCGGGGACCTTTTCTTCGACGAGGGCTCGTCTGCCGAAGAAAAAATGTTCGACGAGGGCTCGTCTGCCGGGGACCTTTTCTTCGACGAGGGCTCGTCTGCCGGGGACCTTTTCTTCGACGAGGGCTCGTCTGCCGAAGAAAAAATGTTCGACGAGGGCTCGTCTGCCGGGGACCTTTTCTTCGACGAGGGCTCGTCTGCCGAAGAAAAAATGTTCGACGAGGGCTCGTCTGCCGGGGACCATTTCTTCGACGAGGGCTCTTCTGCCGAAGAAAAAATGTTCGACGAGGGCTCGTCTGCCGGGGACCTTTTCTTGGACGAGGGCTCGTCTGCCGAAGAAAAAATGTTCGACGAGGGCTCGTCTGCCGGGGACCTTTTCTTCAACGAGGGCTCGTCTGCCGGGGACCTTTTCTTCGACGAGGGCTCGTCTGCCGAAGAAAAAATGTTCGACGAGGGCTCGTCTGCCGGGGACCTTTTCTTCGACGAGGGCTCGTCTGCCGAAGAAAAAATGTTCGACGAGGGCTCGTCTGCCGGGGACCTTTTCTTCGACGAGGGCTCGTCTGCCGAAGAAAAAATATTCGACGAGGGCACGTCTGCCGGGGACCTTTTCTTCGACGAGGGCTCGTCTGCCGGGGACCTTTTCTTCGACGAGGGCTCGTCTGCCGAAGAAAAAATGTTCGACGAGGGCTCGTCTGCCGGGGACCTTTTCTTCGACGAGGGCTCGTCTGCCGAAGAAAAAATGTTCGACGAGGGCTCGTCTGCCGGGGACCTTTTCTTCGACGAGGGCTCGTCTGCCGAAGAAAAAATGTTCGACGAGGGCTCGTCTGCCGGGGACCTTTTCTTCGACGAGGGCTCGTCTGCCGAAGAAAAAATGTTCGACGAGGGCACGTCTGCCGGGGACCTTTTCTTCGACGAGGGCTCGTCTGCCGGGGACCTTTTCTTCGACGAGGGCTCGTCTGCCGAAGAAAAAATGTTCGACGAGGGCTCGTCTGCCGGGGACCTTTTCTTCGACGAGGGCTCGTCTGCCGAAGAAAAAATGTTCGACGAGGGCTCGTCTGCCGGGGACCATTTCTTCGACGAGGGCTCTTCTGCCGAAGAAAAAATGTTCGACGAGGGCTCGTCTGCCGGGGACCTTTTCTTGGACGAGGGCTCGTCTGCCGAAGAAAAAATGTTCGACGAGGGCTCGTCTGCCGGGGACCTTTTCTTCAACGAGGGCTCGTCTGCCGGGGACCTTTTCTTCGACGAGGGCTCGTCTGCCGAAGAAAAAATGTTCGACGAGGGCTCGTCTGCCGGGGACCTTTTCTTCGACGACGGCTCGTCTGCCGGGGACCTTTTCTCCGACGAGGGCTCGTCTGCCAAAGAAAAAATTTTCGACCAAGGCTCGTCTGCCGGGGACCTTTTCTTCGACGAGGGCTCGTCTGCCGAAGAAAAAATGTTCGACGAGGGCTCGTCTGCCGGGGACCTTTTCTTCGACGAGGGCTCGTCTGCCGAAGAAAAAATGTTCGACGAGGGCTCGTCTGCCGGGGACCTTTTCTTCGACGAGGGCTCGTCTGCCGAAGAATATATTCGACGAGGGCTCGTCTGCCGGGGACCTTTTCTTCGACGAGGGCTCGTCTGCCGAAGAAAAAATGTTCGACGAGGGCTCGTCTGCCGGGGACCTTTTCTTCGACGAGGGCTCGTCTGCCGAAGAAAAGATGTTCGACGAGGGCTCGTCTGCCGAAGAAAAAATGTTCGACGAGGGCTCGTCTGCCGGGGACCTTTTCTTCGACGAGGGCTCGTCTGCCGAAGAAAAAATGTTCGACGAGGGCTCGTCTGCCGGGGACCTTTTCTTCGACGAGGGCTTGTCTGCCGAAGAAAAAATGTTCGACGAGGGCTCGTCTGCCGGGGACCTTTTCTTCGACTAGGGCTCGTCTGCCGAAGAAAAAATGTTCGACGAGGGCTCGTCTGCCGGGGACCTTTTCTTCGACGAGGGCTCGTCTGCCGAAGAAAAAATGTTCGACGAGGGCTCGTCTGCCGGGGACCTTTTCTTCGACGAGGGCTCGTCTGCCGAAGAAAAAATGTTCGACGAGGGCTCGTCTGCCGGGGACCTTTTCTTCGACGAGGGCTCGTCTGCCGGGGACCTTTTCTTCGACGAGGGCTCGTCTGCCGAAGAAAAAATGTTCGACGAGGGCTCGTCTGCCGGGGACCTTTTCTTCGACGAGGGCTCATCTGCCAGGGACCTTTTCTCCGACGAGGGCTCGTCTGCCAAAGAAAAAATTTTCGACCAAGGCTCGTCTGCCGGGGACCTTTTCTTCAACGAGGGCTCGTCTGCCGAAGAAAAAATGTTCGACGAGGGCTCGTCTGCCGGGGACCTTTTCTTCGACAAGGGCTCGTCTCCGGGGACCTTTACTTCGACGAGGGCTCGTCTGCCGAAGAAAAAATGTTCGACGAGGGCTCGTCTGCCGGGGACCTTTTCTTTGACGAGGGCTCGTATGCCGAAGAAAAATGTTCGACGAGGGCTCGTCTGCCGGGGACCTTTTCTTCGACGAGGGCTCGTCTGCCGAAGAAAAAATGTTCGACGAGGGCTCGTCTGCCGGAGACCTTTTCTTCGACGAGGGCTCGTCTGCCGAAGAAAAAATGTTCGACGAGTGCTCGTCTGCCGGGGACCTTTTCTTCGATGAGGGCTCGTCTGCCGAAGAAAAAATGTTCGACGAGGGCTCGTCTGCCGGGGACCTTTTCTTCGACGAGGGCTCGTCTGCCGAAGAAAAAATGTTCGACGAGGGCTCGTCTGCCGGGGACCTTTTCTTCGACGAGGGCTCGTCTGCCGAAGAAAAAATGTTCGACGAGGGCTCGTCTGCCGGGGACCTTTTCTTCGACGAGGGCTCGTCTGCCGAAGAAAAAATATTCGACGAGGGCACGTCTGCCGGGGACCTTTTCTTCGACGAGGGCTCGTCTGCCGGGGACCTTTTCTTCGACGAGGGCTCGTCTGCCGAAGAAAAAATGTTCGACGAGGGCTCGTCTGCCGGGGACCTTTTCTTCGACGAGGGCTCGTCTGCCGAAGAAAAAATGTTCGACGAGGGCTCGTCTGCCGGGGACCTTTTCTTCGACGAGGGCTCGTCTGCCGAAGAAAAAATGTTCGACGAGGGCTCGTCTGCCGGGGACCTTTTCTTCGACGAGGGCTCGTCTGCCGAAGAAAAAATGTTCGACGAGGGCACGTCTGCCGGGGACCTTTTCTTCGACGAGGGCTCGTCTGCCGGGGACCTTTTCTTCGACGAGGGCTCGTCTGCCGAAGAAAAAATGTTCGACGAGGGCTCGTCTGCCGGGGACCTTTTCTTCGACGAGGGCTCGTCTGCCGAAGAAAAAATGTTCGACGAGGGCTCGTCTGCCGGGGACCATTTCTTCGACGAGGGCTCTTCTGCCGAAGAAAAAATGTTCGACGAGGGCTCGTCTGCCGGGGACCTTTTCTTGGACGAGGGCTCGTCTGCCGAAGAAAAAATGTTCGACGAGGGCTCGTCTGCCGGGGACCTTTTCTTCAACGAGGGCTCGTCTGCCGGGGACCTTTTCTTCGACGAGGGCTCGTCTGCCGAAGAAAAAATGTTCGACGAGGGCTCGTCTGCCGGGGACCTTTTCTTCGACGACGGCTCGTCTGCCGGGGACCTTTTCTCCGACGAGGGCTCGTCTGCCAAAGAAAAAATTTTCGACCAAGGCTCGTCTGCCGGGGACCTTTTCTTCGACGAGGGCTCGTCTGCCGAAGAAAAAATGTTCGACGAGGGCTCGTCTGCCGGGGACCTTTTCTTCGACGAGGGCTCGTCTGCCGAAGAAAAAATGTTCGACGAGGGCTCGTCTGCCGGGGACCTTTTCTTCGACGAGGGCTCGTCTGCCGAAGAATATATTCGACGAGGGCTCGTCTGCCGGGGACCTTTTCTTCGACGAGGGCTCGTCTGCCGAAGAAAAAATGTTCGACGAGGGCTCGTCTGCCGGGGACCTTTTCTTCGACGAGGGCTCGTCTGCCGAAGAAAAGATGTTCGACGAGGGCTCGTCTGCCGAAGAAAAAATGTTCGACGAGGGCTCGTCTGCCGGGGACCTTTTCTTCGACGAGGGCTCGTCTGCCGAAGAAAAAATGTTCGACGAGGGCTCGTCTGCCGGGGACCTTTTCTTCGACGAGGGCTCGTCTGCCGAAGAAAAAATGTTCGACGAGGGCTCGTCTGCCGGGCACCTTTTCTTCGACGAGGGCTCGTCTGCCGAAGAAAAAATGTTCGACGAGGGCTCGTCTGCCGGGGACCTTTTCTTCGACGAGGGCTCGTCTGCCGAAGAAAAAATGTTCGACGAGGGCTCGTCTGCCGGGGACCTTTTCTTCGACGAGGGCTCGTCTGCCGAAGAAAAAATGTTCGACGAGGGCTCATCTGCCGAAGAAAAAATGTTCGACGAGGGCTCGTCTGCCGAAGAAAAAATGTTCGACGAGGGCTCGTCTGCCGGGGACCTTTTCTTCGACGAGGGCTCGTCTGCCGAAGAAAAAATTTTCGACGAGGGCTCGTCTGCCGAGGACCTTTTCTTCAACGAGGGCTCGTCTGCCGGGGACCTGTTCTTCGACGAGGGCTCGTCTGCCGAAGAAAAAGTCTTCGACGAGGGCTCGTCTGCCGGGGACCTTTTCTTCGACGAGGTCTCGTCTGCCGAAGAAAAAATGTTCGACGAGGGCTCGTCTGCCGGGGACCTTTTCTTCGACGAGGGCTCGTCTGCCGAAGAAAAAATGTTCGACGAGGGCTCGTCTGCCGGGGACCTTTTCTTCGACGAGGGCTCGTCTGCCGAAGAAAAAATGTTCGACGAGGGCACGTCTGCCGGGGACCTTTTCTTCGACGAGGGCTCGTCTGCCGAAGAAAAAATGTTAGACGAGGGCTAGTCTGCCGGGGACCTTTTCTTCGACGAGGGCTCGGGTGCCGAAGAAAACATGTTCGTCGAGGGCTCGTCTGCCTGGGACCTTTTCTTCGACGAGGGCTCGGGTGCCGAAGAAAAAATGTTCGACGAGGGCTCGTCTGCCGGGGACCTTTTCTTCCATGAGGGCTTGTCTGCCGGGGACTTTTTCTTCGACAAGGGCTCGGGTGCCGAAGAAAAAATGTTCGACGAGGGCTCGTCTGCCGGGGACCTTTTCTTCCACGAGGGCTCCGGTGCCGAAGAAAAAATGTTCGACGAGGGCTCGTCTGCTGGGGACCTTTTCTTCGACGAGGGCTCGGGTGCCGAAGAAATAATGTTCGACGAGGGCTCGTCTGCCGGGGACCCTTTCTTCGACGAGGGCTCGTCTGCCAGGGACCTTTTCTTCGACGAGGGCTCGGGTGTCCAAGAAAAAATGATCGACGAGGGCTCGTCTGCCGGGGACCTTTTCATCGACGAGGGCTCGGGTGCCGAAGAAAAAATGTTGGACGAGGGCTCGTCTGCCTGGGACCTTTTCTTCGACGAGGGCTCGGGTGCCGAAGAAAAAATGTTAGACGAGGGCTCGTCTGCCGGGGACCTTTTCTTCGACGAGGGCTCGGGTGCCGAAGAAAACATGTTCGTCGAGGGCTCGTCTGCCTTGGACCTTTTCTTCGACGAGGGCTCGTCTGCCGGGGACCTTCCTTCGACGAGGGCTCGGGTGCCGAAGAAAAAATCTTCGACGAGGTCTCGTCTGCCGGGGACCTTTCCTTCGACAAGGGCTCGGGTGCCGAAGAAAAAATGTTCGACGAGGGCTCGTCTGCCGGGGACGTTTTCTTCGACGAGGGCTCTGGTGCCGAAGAAAAAATGTTCGACCAGGGCTCGTCTGCCGGGGACCTTTTCTTCGACGAGGGCTCGTCTGCCGGGGACCTTTTCTTTGACGAGGGCTCGGGTGCCCAAGAAAAAATGTTCGACGAGGGCTCGTCTGCCGGCGACTTTTTCTTCGACGAGGGCTTGTCTGCCGGGGACCTTTTCTTCGATGAGGGCTCGGGTGCCGAAGAAAAACTGTTCGACGAGGGCTCGTCTGCCGGGGACCTTTTCTTCGACGAGGGCTCGTCTGCCGGGGACCTTTTCTTCGACGAGGGCTCGGGTGCCCAAGAAAAAATGTTCGACGAGGGCTCGTCTGCCGGGGACCTTTCCTTCGACAAGGGCTCGGGTGCCGAAGAAAAAATGTTCGACGAGGGCTCGTCTGCCGGGGACCTTTTCTTCGACGAGGGCTCGTCTGCCGGGGACCTTTTCTTTGACGAGGGCTCGGGTGCCCAAGAAAAAATGTTCGACGAGGGCTCGTCTGCCGGGGACCTTTTCTTCGACGAGGGCTTGTCTGCCGGGGACCTTTTCTTCGATGAGGGCTCGGGTGCCGAAGAAAAACTGTTCGACGAGGGCTCGTCTGCCGGGGACTTTTTCTTCGACGAGGGCTCGGGTGCCGAAGAAAACATGTTCGTCGAGGGCTCATCTGCCTGGGACCTTTTCTTCGACGAGGGCTCGGGTGCCGAAGAAAAAATATTCGACGAGGGCTCGTCTGCCGGGGACCTTTTCTTCCACGAGGGCTCGTCTGCCGGGAACCTTTTCTTCGACGAGGGCTCGTCTGCCGGGGACCTTTTCTTCGACGAGGGCTCGGGTGCCAAAGAAAAAATGTTCGACGAGGGCTCGGCTGCCTGGGACCTTTTCTTCGACGAGGGCTCGGGTGCCGAAGAAAAAATGTTCGACGAGGGCTCGTCTGCCGGGGACCTTTTCTTCGACGAGGGCTCGGGTGCCGAAGAAAAAATGTTAGACGAGGGCTCGTCTGCCGGGGACCCTTTCTTCGACGAGGGCTCGTCTGCCAGGGACCTTTTCTTCGACGAGGGCTCGGGTGCCCAAGAAAAAATGTTCGACGAGGGCTCGTCTGCCGGGGACCTTTTCATCGACGAGGGCTCGGGTGCCGAAGAAAAAATGTTCGATGAGGGCTCGTCTGCCTGGGACCTTTTCTTCGACGAGGGCTCGGGTGCCGAAGAAAAAATGTTAGACGAGGGCTAGTCTGCCGGGGACCTTTTCTTCGACGAGGGCTCGTCTGCCGAAGAAAAAATGTTCATCGAGGGCTCGTCTGCCTGGGACCTTTTCTTCGACGAGGGCTCGGGTGCCGAAGAAAAAATGTTCGACGAGGGCTCGTCTGCCGGGGACCTTTTCTTCCACGAGGGCTTGTCTGCCGGGGACCTTTTCTTCGACGAGGGCTCGGGTGCCGAAGAAAAAATGTTCGACGAGGGCTCGTCTGCCGGGGACCTTTTCTTCGACGAGGGCTCGTCTGCCGGGGACCTTTTCTTCGACGAGGGCTCGGGTGCCGAAGAAAAAATGTTCGACGAGGGCTCGTCTGCCGGGGACCTTTTCTTCGACGAGGGCTCCGGTGCCGAAGAAAAAATGTTCGACGAGGGCTCGTCTGCTGGGGACCTTTTCTTCGACGAGGGCTCGGGTGCCGAAGAAAAAATGTTCGACGAGGGCTCGTCTGCCGGGGACCCTTTCTTCGACGAGGGCTCGTCTGCCAGGGACCTTTTCTTCGACGAGGGCTCGGGTGTCCAAGAAAAAATGTTCGACGAGGGCTCGTCTGCCGGGGACCTTTTCATCGACGAGGGCTCGGGTGCCGAAGAAAAAATGTTGGACGAGGGCTCGTCTGCCTGGGACCTTTTCTTCGACGAGGGCTCGGGTGCTGAAGAAAAAATGTTAGACGAGGGCTCGTCTGCCGGGGACCTTTTCTTCGACGAGGGCTCGGGTGCCGAAGAAAACATGTTCGTCGAGGGCTCGTCTGCCTTGGACCTTTTCTTCGACGAGGTCTCGTCTGCCGGGGACCTTTCTTCGACGAGGGCTCGGGTGCCGAAGAAAAAATCTTCGACGAGGGCTCGTCTGCCGGGGACCTTTCCTTCGACAAGGGCTCGGGTGCCGAAGAAAAAATGTTCGACCAGGGCTCGTCTGCCGGGGACCTTTTCTTCGACGAGGGCTCGTCTGCCGGGGACCTTTTCTTTGACGAGGGCTCGGGTGCCCAAGAAAAAATGTTCGACGAGGGCTCGTCTGCCGGGGACTTTTTCTTCGACGAGGGCTTGTCTGCCGGGGACCTTTTCTTCGATGAGGGCTCGGGTGCCGAAGAAAAACTGTTCGACGAGGGCTCGTCTGCCGGGGACCTTTTCTTCGACGAGGGCTCGTCTGCCGGGGACCTTTTCTTCGACGAGGGCTCGGGTGCCCAAGAAAAAATGTTCGACGAGGGCTCGTCTGCCGGGGACCTTTTCTTCGACGAGGGCTAGGGTGCCGAAGAAAAAATGTTCGATGAGGGCTCGTCTGCCTGGGACCTTTTCTTCGACGAGGGCTCGGGTGCCGAAGAAAAAATGTTAGACGAGGGCTCGTCTGCCGGGGACCTTTTCTTCGACGAGGGCTCGGGTGCCGAAGAAAACATATTCGTCGAGGGCTCGTCTGCCTGGGACCTTTTCTTCGACGAGGGCTCGGGTGCCGAAGAAAAAATGTTCGACGAGGGCTCGTCTGCCGGGGACCTTTTCTTCGACGAGGGCTTGTCTGCCGGGGACCTTTTCTTCGACGAGGGCTCGGGTGCCGAAGAAAAAATGTTCGACGAGGGCTCGTCTGCCGGGGACCTTTTCTTCGACGAGGGCTCGTCTGCCGGGGACCTTTTCTTCGACGAGGGCTCGGGTGCCGAAGAAAAAATGTTCGACGAGGGCTCGTCTGCCGGGGACCTTTTCTTCGACGAGGGCTCGGGTGCCGAAGAAAAAATGTTCGAAGAGGGCTCGTCTGCCGGGGACCTTTTCTTCGACGAGGGCTCGGGTGCCGAAGAAAAAATGTTCGACGAGGGCTCGTCTGCCGGGGACCCTTTCTTCGACGAGGGCTCGTCTGCCAGGGACCTTTTCTTCGACGAGGGCTCGGGTGCCCAAGAAAAAATGTTCGACGAGGGCTCGTCTTCCGGGGACCTTTTCATCGACGAGTGCTCGGGTGCCGAAGAAAAAATGTTCGATGAGGGCTCGTCTGCCTGGGACCTTTTCTTCGACGAGGGCTCGGGTGCCGAAGAAAAAATGTTCGACGAGGGCTCGTCTGCCGGGGACCTTTTCTTCGACGAGGGCTCGGGTGCCGAAGAAAACATGTTCGTCGAGGGCTCGTCTGCTGGGGACCTTTTCTTCGACGAGGGCTCGGATGCCGAAGAAAAAATGTTCGACGAGGGCTCGTCTGCCGGGGACCTTTTCTTCGACGAGGGCTTGTCTGCCGGGGACCTTTTCTTCGACGAGGGCTCGGGTGCTGAAGAAAAAATGTTCGACGAGGGCTCGTCTGCCGGGGACCTTTTCTTCCACGAGGGCTCGTCTGCCGGGGACCTTTTCTTCGACGAGGGCTCGGGTACCGAAGAAAAAATGTTCGAGGAGGGCTCGTCTGCCAGGGACCTTTTCTTCGACGAGGGCTCGTCTGCCGGGGACCTTTTCTTCGACGAGGGCTCGGGTGCCGAAGAAAAAATGTTCGACGAGGGCTCGTCTGCCGGGGACCTTTTATTCGACGAGGGCTCGTGTGCCGAAGAAAAAATGTTCGACGAGGGCTCGTCTGCCGGGGACCTTTTCTTCGACGAGGGCTCGGGTGCTGAAGAAATAATGTTCGACGAGGGCTCGTCTGCCGGGGACCTTTTCTTCGACGAGGGCTCGTCTGCCGGGGACCTTTTGTTCGACGAGGTCTCGGGTGCCAAAGAAAAATTGTTCGACGAGGGCTTGTCTGCCGGGGACCTTTTCTTCGACGAGGGCTCGGGTGCCGAAGAAAAAATCTTCGACGAGGGCTCGTCTGCCGGGGACCTTTTCCTCGACGAGGGCTCGTCTGCCGGGGACCTTTTCTTCGACGAGGGCTCGGGTGCCGAAGAAAAAATGTTGGACGAGGGCTCGTCTGCCGGGGACCTTTTCTTCGACGAGGGCTCGGGTGCCGAAGAAAAAATGTTCGACGAGGGCTCATCTGCCGGGGACCTTTTCTTCGACGAGGGCTCGGGTGCCGAAGAAAAAATGTTCGACGAGGGCTCGTCTGCCGGGGACCTTTTCTTCGACGAGGGCTCGTCTGCCGGGGACCTTTTCTTCGATGAGGGCTCAGGTGCCGAAGAAAAAATGTTAGACGAGGGCTCGTCTGCCGGGGACCTTTTCTTCGACGAGGGCTCGGGTGCCGAAGAAAAAATGTTCGACGAGGGCTCGTCTGCCGGGGACCTTTTCTTCGACGAGGGCTCGGGTGCCGAAGAAAAAATGTTCGACGAGGGCTCGTCTGCCGGGGACCTTTTCTTCGACGAGGGCTCGGGTGCCGAAGAAAAAATGTTCGACGAGGGCTCGTCTGCCGGGGACCCTTTCTTCGACGAGGGCTCGTCTGCCAGGGACCTTTTCTTCGACGAGGGCTCGGGTGCCCAAGAAAAAATGTTCGACGAGGGCTCGTCTTCCGGGGACCTTTTCATCGACGAGTGCTCGGGTGCCGAAGAAAAAATGTTCGACGAGGGCTCGTCTGCCGGGGACCTTTTCTTCGACGAGGGCTCGGGTGCCGAAGAAAACATGTTCGTCGAGGGCTCGTCTGCCTGGGACCTTTTCTTCGACGAGGGCTCGGGTGCCGAAGAAAAAATGTTCGACGAGGGCTCGTCTGCCGGGGACCTTTTCTTCGACGAGTGCTTGTCTGCCGGGGACCTTTTCTTCGACGAGGGCTCGGGTGCTGAAGAAAAAATGTTCGACGAGGGCTCGTCTGCCGGGGACCTTTTCTTCCACGAGGGCTCGTCTGCCGGGGACCTTTTCTTCGACGAGGGCTCGGGTACCGAAGAAAAAATGTTCGACGAGGGCTCGTCTGCCGGGGACCTTTTCTTCAACGAGGGCTCGTCTGCCGGGGACCTTTTCTTCGACGAGGGCTCGGGTGCCGAAGAAAAAATGTTCGACGAGGGCTCGTCTGCCGGGGACCTTTTCTTCGACGAGGGCTCGGGTGCCGAAGAAAAAATGTTCGACGAGGGCTCGTCTGCCGGGGACCTTTTCTTCCACGAGGGCTCGGGTGCCGAAGAAAAAATGTTCGACGAGGGCTCGTCTGCCGGGGACCTTTTCTTCGACGAGGGCTCGGGTGCCGAAGAAAAAATGTTCGACGAGGGCTCATCTGCCGGGGACCTTTTCTTCGACGAGGGCTCGGGTGCCGAAGAAAAAATGTTGGACGATGGCTCGTCTGCCGGGGACCTTTTCTTCGACGAGGGCTCGGGTGCCCAAGAAAAAATGTTCGACGAGGGCTCGTCTGCCGGGGACCTTTTCCTCGACGAGGGCTCGTCTGCCGGGGACCTTTTCTTCGACGAGGGCTCGGGTGCTGAAGAAAAAATGTTCGACGAGGGCTCGTCTGCCGGGGACCTTTTCTTCGACGAGGGCTCGGGTGCCGAAGAAAAAATGTTCGACGAGGGCTCGTCTGCCGGGGACCTTTTCTTCGACGAGGGCTCTTCTGCCGGGGACCTTTTCTTCGACGAGGGCTCGGGTGCCGAAGAAAAAATGTTCGACGAGGGCTCGTCTGCCGGGGACCTTTTATTCGACGAGGGCTCGTCTGCCGGGGACCTTTTCTTCGACGAGGGCTCGGGTGCCGAAGAAAAAATGTTCGACGAGGGCTCGTCTGCCGGGGACCTTTTCTTCGACGAGGGCTCGTCTGCCGGGGACCTTTTCTTTGACGAGGGCTCGGGTGCCCAAGAAAAAATGTTCGACGAGGGCTCGTCTGCCGGGGACCTTTTCTTCGACGAGGGCTTGTCTGCCGGGGACCTTTTCTTCGATGAGGGCTCTGGTGCCGAAGAAAAACTGTTCGACGAGGGCTCGTCTGCCGGGGACCTTTTCTTCGACGAGGGCTCGTCTGCCGGGGACATTTTCTTCGACGAGGGCTCGGGTGCCGAAGAAAACATGTTCGTCGAGGTCTCGTCTGCCGGGGACTTTTTCTTCGACGAGGGCTCGGGTGCCGAAGAAAACATGTTCGTCGAGGGCTCGTCTGCCTGGGACCTTTTCTTCGACGAGGGCTCGGGTGCCGAAGAAAAAATGTTCGACGAGGGCTCGTCTGCCGGGGACCTTTTCTTCCACGAGGGCTTGTCTGCCAGGGACCTTTTCTTCGACGAGGGCTCGGCTGCCGAAGAAAAAATGTTCGACGAGGGCTCGTCTGCCGGGGACCTTTTCTTCGATGAGGGCTCGTCTGCCGGGGACCTTTTCTTCGACGAGGGCTCGGGTGCCGAAGAAAAAATGTTCGACGAGGGCTCGTCTGCCGGGGACCCTTTCTTCGACGAGAGCTCGTCTGCCAGGGACCTTTTCTTCGACGAGGGCTCGGGTGCCCAAGAGAAAATGTTCGACGAGGGCTCGTCTGCCGGGGACCTTTTCATCGACGAGGGCTCGGGTGCCGAAGAAAAAATGTTCGATGAGGGCTCGTCTGCCTGGGACCTTTTCTTTGACGAGGGCTCGGGTGCCGAAGAAAAAATGTTCGTCGAGGCCTCGTCTGCCTGGGACCTTTTCTTCGACGAGGGCTCGGGTGCAGAAGAAAAAATGTTCGACGAGGGCTCGTCTGCCGGCGACCTTTTCTTCGACGAGGGCTTGTCTGCCGGGGACCTTTTCTTCGACGAGGGCTCGGGTGCCGAAGAAAAAATGTTCGAAGAGGGCTCGTCTGCCGGGGACCTTTTCTTCGACGAGGGCTCGTCTGCCGGGGACCTTTTCTTCGACGAGGGCTTGTCTGCCAGGGACCTTTTCTTCGATGAGGGCTCTGGTGCCGAAGAAAAACTGTTCGACGAGGGCTCGTCTGCCGGGGACCTTTTCTTCGATGAGGGCTCGTCTGCCGGGGACTTTTTCTTCGACGAGGGCTCGGGTGCTGAAGAAAACATGTTCGTCGAGGGCTCGTCTGCCGGGGACTTTTTCTTCGACGAGGGCTCGGGTGCCGAAGAAAAAATGTTCGTTGAGGGCTCGTCTGCCTGGGACCTTTTCTTCGACGAGGGCTCGGGTGCCGAAGAAAAAATGTTCGACGAGGGCTCGTCTGCCAGGGACCCTTTCTTCGACGAGTGCTCGGGCTCCGAAGAAAAAATGTTCGACGAAGGCTCGTCTGCCGGGGACCTTTACTTCGACGAGGGCTCGTCTGCCGGGGACCTTTTCTTCGACGAGGGCTCGGGTACCGAAGAAAAAATGTTCGACGAGGGCTCGTCTGCCAGGGACCGTTTCTTCGACGAGGGCTCGTCTGCCGGGTACCTTTTCTTCGACGACGGCTCGGGTGCCGAAGAAAAAATGTTCGACGAGGGCTCGTCTGCCGGCGACCTTTTCTTCGACAAGGGCTCGGGTGCCGAAGAAAAAATGTTCGACGAGGGCTTCTCTGCCGGGGACCTTTTCTTCGACGAGGGCTCGGGTGCCGAAGAAAAAATGTTGGAAGAGGGCTCGTCTGCCGGGGACCTTTTCTTCGACGAGGGCTCGGGTGCCAGGGACCTTTTGTTCGACGAGGTCTCGGGTGCCAAAGAAAAATTGTTCGACGAGGGCTCGTCTGCCGGGGACCTTTTCTTCGACGAGGGCTCGGGTGCCGAAGAAAAAATGTTCGACGAGGGCTCGTCTGCCGGGGACCTTTTCTTCGACGAGGGCTCGTTTGACGGGGACCTTTTCTTCGACGAGGGCTCGGGTGCCCAAGAAAAAATGTTTGACGAGGCCTCGTCTGCCGGGGACCTTTTGTTCGACGAGGGCTCGTCTGCCGGGGACCCTTTATTCGACGAGGGCTCGGGTGCCGAAGAAAAAATGTTCGACGAGGGCTCGTCTGCCGGGGACCTTTTCTTCGACGAGGGCTCAGGTGCCGAAGAAAAAATGTTCGACGAGGGCTCGTCTGCCGGGGACCTTTTCCTCGACGAGGGCTCAGGTGCCGAAGAAAAAATGTTCGACGAGGGCTCGTCTGCCGGGGACCTTTTCTTCGACGAGGGCTCGTCTGCCGGGGACCTTTTCTTCGATGAGGGCTCGGGTGCCGAAGAAAAAATGTTCGACGAGGGCTCGTCTGCCGGGGACCTTTTCTTCGACGAGGGCTCGTCTGCCGGGGACCTTTTCTTCGACGAGGGCTCGGGTGCCGAAGAAAAAATCTTCGACGAGGGCTCGTCTGCCGGGGACCTTTCCTTCGACAAGGGCTCGGGTGCCGAAGAAAAAATGTTCGACGAGGGCTCGTCTGCCGGGGACCTTTTCTTCGACGAGGGCTCGGGTGCCTATGAAAAAATGTTCGACGAGGGCTCGTCTGCCGGGGACCTTTTCTTCGACGAGGGCTTGTCTGCCGGGGACCTTTTCTTCGACGAGGGCTCGTCTGCCGGGGACTTTTTCTTCGACGAGGGCTCGGGTGCCGAAGAAAAAATGTTCGACGAGGGCTCGTCTGCCGGGGACCTTTTCTTCCACGAGGGCTTGTCTGCCGGGGACCTTTTCTTCGACGAGGGCTCATCTGCCGGGGACCTTTTCTTCGACGAGGGCTCGGGTGCCGAAGAAAAAATGTTCGACGAGGGCTCGGCTGCCGGGGACCCTTTCTTCGACGAGGGCTCGTCTGCCAGGGACCTTTTCTTCGACGAGGGCTCGGGTGCCCAAGAAAAAATGTTCGACGAGGGCTCGTCTGCCGGGGACCTTTTCTTCGACCAGGGCTCGGGTGCCGAAGAAAAAATGTTCGATGAGGGCTCGTCTGCCTGGGACCTTTTCTTCGACGAGGGCTCGGGTGCCGAAGAAAACATGTTCGACGAGGGCTCGTCTGCCGGGGACCTTTTCTTCCACGAGGGCTCGGGTGCCGAAGAAAACATGTTCGACGAGGGCTCGTCTGCCGGGGACCTTTTCTTCGACGAGGGCTCGGGTGCCAAAGAAAAAATGTTCGACGAGGGCTCGTCTGCCGGGGACCTTTTCTTCGACGAGGGCTCGGGTGCCAAAGAAAAAATGTTCGACGAGGGCTCGTCTGCCGGGGACCCTTTCTTCGACGAGGGCTCGTCTGCCAGGGACCTTTTCTTCGACGAGGGCTCGGGTGCCGAAGGAAAAATGTTCGACGAGGGCTCGTCTGCCGGGGACCTTTTCTTCGACGAGGGCTCGGGTGCCGAAGAAAAAATGTTCGACGAGGGCTCGTCTGCCGGGGACCTTTTCTTCGACGAGGGCTCGTCTGCCGATGACCTTTTCTTCGACGAGGTCTCGGGTACCGAAGAAAAAATGTTCGACGAGGGCTCGTCTGCCGGGGACCTTTTTTTCGACGACGGCTCGTCTGCCGGGGACCTTTTCTTCGACGAGGGCTCGGGTGCCGAAGAAAAAATATTCGACGAGGGCTCGTCTGCCGGGGACCTTTTCTTCGACGAGGGCTCGGGTGCCGAAGAAAAAATGTTCGACGAGGGCTCGTCTGCCGGGGACCTTTTCTTCGACGAGGGCTCGGGTGCCGAAGAAAAAATGTTCGATGAGGGCTCGTCTGCCGGGGACCTTTTCTTCGACGAGGGCTCGTCTGCCGGGGACCTTTTGTTCGACGAGGTCTCGGGTGCCAAAGAAAAATTGTTCGACGAGGGCTTGTCTGCCGGGGACCTTTTCTTCGACGAGGGCTCGGGTGCCGAAGAAAAAATGTTCGACGAGGGCTCGTCTGCCTGGGACCTTTTCTTCGAAGAGGGCTCGTCTGCCGGGGACCTTTTCTTTGACGAGGGCTCGTTTGACGGGGACCTTTTCTTCGACGAGGGCTCGGGTGCCCAAGAAAAAATGTTCGACGAGGGCTCGTCTGCCGGGGACCTTTTCTTCGACGAGGGCTCGTCTGCCGGGGACCTTTTCTTCGACGAGGGCTCGGGTGCCGAAGAAATATGTTCGACGAGGGCTCGTCTGCCGGGGACCTTTTCTTCGACGAGGGCTCAGGTGCCGAAGAAAAAATGTTCGACGAGGGCTCGTCTGCCGGGGACCTTTTCCTCGACGAGGGCTCGTCTGCTGGGGACCTTTTCTTCGACGAGGGCTCGGGTGCCGAAGAAAAAATGTTCGACGAGGGCTCGTCTGCCGGGGACCTTTTCTTCGACGAGGGCTCGGGTGCCGAAGAAAAAATGTTCGACGAGGGCTCGTCTGCCGGGGACCTTTTCTTCGACGAGGGCTCGTCTGCCGGGGACCTTTTCTTCGACGAGGGCTCGGGTGCCGAAGAAAAAATGTTCGACGAGGGCTCGTCTGCCGGGGACCTTTCCTTCGACAAGGGCTCGGGTGCCGAAGAAAAAATGTTCGACGAGGGCTCGTCTGCCGGGGACCTTTTCTTCGACGAGGGCTCGGGTGCCTATGAAAAAATGTTCGAAGAGGGCTCGTCTGCCGGGGACCTTTTCTTCGACGAGGGCTCGTCTGCCGGGGACCTTTTCTTTGACGAGGTCTCGGGTGCCCAAGAAAAAATGTTCGACGAGGGCTCGTCTGCCGGGGACCTTTTCTTCCATGAGGGCTTGTCTGCCGGGGACCTTTTCTTCGATGAGGGCTCGGGTGCCGAAGAAAAACTGTTCGACGAGGGCTCGTCTGCCGGGGACCTTTTCTTCGACGAGGGCTCGTCTGCCGGGTACTTTTTCTTCGACGAGGGCTCGGGTGCCGAAGAAAACATGTTCGTCGAGGGCTCGTCTGCCGGGGACCTTTTCTTCGACGAGGGCTCGGGTGCCGAAGAAAAAATGTTCGACGAGGGCTCGTCTGCCGGGGACCTTTTCTTCCACGAGGGCTTGTCTGCCGGGGACCTTTTCTTCGACGAGGTCTCGTCTGCCGGGGACCTTTTCTTCGACGAGGGCTCGGGTGCCGAAGAAAAAATGTTCGACGAGGGCTCGGCTGCCGGGGACCTTTTCTTCGACGAGGGCTCGGGTGCCGAAGAAAAAATGTTCGACGAGGGCTCGTCTGCCGGGGACCTTTTCTTCCACGAGGGCTTGTCTGCCGGGGACCTTTTCTTCGACGAGGGCTCGTCTGCCGGGGACCTTTTCTTCGACGAGGGCTCGGGTGCCGAAGAAAAAATGTTCGACGAGGGCTCATCTGCCGGGGACCTTTTCTTCGACGAGGGCTCGGGTGCCGAAGAAAAAATGTTCGACGAGGGCTCGGCTGCCGGGGACCTTTTCTTCGACGAGGGCTCGGGTGCCGAAGAAAAAATGTTCGACGAGGGCTCGTCTGCCGGGGACCTTTTCTTCCACGAGGGCTTGTCTGCCGGGGACCTTTTCTTCGACGAGGGCTCGTCTGCCGGGGACCTTTTCTTCGACGAGGGCTCGGGTGCCGAAGAAAAAATGTTCGACGAGGGCTCATCTGCCGGGGACCTTTTCTTCGACGAGGGCTCGGGTGCCGAAGAAAAAATGTTCGACGAGGGCTCGTCTGCCGGGGACCTTTTCCTCGACGAGGGCTCGTCTGCCGGGGACCTTTTCTTCGACGAGGGCTCGGGTGCCGAAGAAAAAATGTTCGACGAGGGCTCGTCTGCCGGGGACCTTTTCTTCGACGAGGGCTCGGGTGCCGAAGAAAAAATGTTCGACGAGGGCTCGTCTGCCGGGGACCTTTTCTTCGACGAGGGCTCTTCTGCCGGGGACCTTTTCTTCGACGAGGGCTCGGGTGCCGAAGAAAAAATGTTTGACGAGGGCTCGTCTGCCGGGGACCTTTTATTCGACGAGGGCTCGTCTGCCGGGGACCTTTTCTTCGACGAGGGCTCGGGTGCCGAAGAAAAAATGTTCGACGAGGGCTCGTCTGCCGGGGACCTTTTCTTCGACGAGGGCTCGTCTGCCGGGGACCTTTTCTTTGACGAGGGCTCGGGTGCCCAAGAAAAAATGTTCGACGAGGGCTCGTCTGCCGGGGACCTTTTCTTCGACGAGGGCTTGTCTGCCGGGGACCTTTTCTTCGATGAGGGCTCTGGTGCCGAAGAAAAAATGTTCGACGAGGGCTCGTCTGCCGGGGACCTTTTCTTCCACGAGGGCTTGTCTGCCGGGGACCTTTTCTTCGACGAGGGCTCGTCTGCCGGGGACCTTTTCTTCGACGAGGGCTCGGGTGCCGAAGAAAAAATGTTCGATGAGGGCTCGTCTGCCGGGGACCTTTTCTTCGACGAGGGCTCGTCTGCCGGGGACCTTTTGTTCGACGAGGTCTCGGGTGCCAAAGAAAAATTGTTCGACGAGGGCTTGTCTGCCGGGGACCTTTTCTTCGACGAGGGCTCGGGTGCCGAAGAAAAAATGTTCGACGAGGGCTCGTCTGCCTGGGACCTTTTCTTCGAAGAGGGCTCGTCTGCCGGGGACCTTTTCTTTGACGAGGGCTCGTTTGACGGGGACCTTTTCTTCGACGAGGGCTCGGGTGCCCAAGAAAAAATGTTCGACGAGGGCTCGTCTGCCGGGGACCTTTTCTTCGACGAGGGCTCGTCTGCCGGGGACCTTTTCTTCGACGAGGGCTCGGGTGCCGAAGAAATATGTTCGACGAGGGCTCGTCTGCCGGGGACCTTTTCTTCGACGAGGGCTCAGGTGCCGAAGAAAAAATGTTCGACGAGGGCTCGTCTGCCGGGGACCTTTTCCTCGACGAGGGCTCGTCTGCTGGGGACCTTTTCTTCGACGAGGGCTCGGGTGCCGAAGAAAAAATGTTCGACGAGGGCTCGTCTGCCGGGGACCTTTTCTTCGACGAGGGCTCGGGTGCCGAAGAAAAAATGTTCGACGAGGGCTCGTCTGCCGGGGACCTTTTCTTCGACGAGGGCTCGTCTGCCGGGGACCTTTTCTTCGACGAGGGCTCGGGTGCCGAAGAAAAAATGTTCGACGAGGGCTCGTCTGCCGGGGACCTTTCCTTCGACAAGGGCTCGGGTGCCGAAGAAAAAATGTTCGACGAGGGCTCGTCTGCCGGGGACCTTTTCTTCGACGAGGGCTCGGGTGCCTATGAAAAAATGTTCGAAGAGGGCTCGTCTGCCGGGGACCTTTTCTTCGACGAGGGCTCGTCTGCCGGGGACCTTTTCTTTGACGAGGTCTCGGGTGCCCAAGAAAAAATGTTCGACGAGGGCTCGTCTGCCGGGGACCTTTTCTTCCGTGAGGGCTTGTCTGCCGGGGACCTTTTCTTCGATGAGGGCTCGGGTGCCGAAGAAAAACTGTTCGACGAGGGCTCGTCTGCCGGGGACCTTTTCTTCGACGAGGGCTCGTCTGCCGGGTACTTTTTCTTCGACGAGGGCTCGGGTGCCGAAGAAAACATGTTCGTCGAGGGCTCGTCTGCCGGGGACCTTTTCTTCGACGAGGGCTCGGGTGCCGAAGAAAAAATGTTCGACGAGGGCTCGTCTGCCGGGGACCTTTTCTTCCACGAGGGCTTGTCTGCCGGGGACCTTTTCTTCGACGAGGTCTCGTCTGCCGGGGACCTTTTCTTCGACGAGGGCTCGGGTGCCGAAGAAAAAATGTTCGACGAGGGCTCGGCTGCCGGGGACCTTTTCTTCGACGAGGGCTCGGGTGCCGAAGAAAAAATGTTCGACGAGGGCTCGTCTGCCGGGGACCTTTTCTTCCACGAGGGCTTGTCTGCCGGGGACCTTTTCCTCGACGAGGGCTCGTCTGCCGGGGACCTTTTCTTCGACGAGGGCTCGGGTGCCGAAGAAAAAATGTTCGACGAGGGCTCGTCTGCCGGGGACCTTTTCTTCGACGAGGCCTCGGGTGCCGAAGAAAAAATGTTCGACGAGGGCTCGTCTGCCGGGGACCTTTTCTTCGACGAGGGCTCTTCTGCCGGGGACCTTTACTTCGACGAGGGCTCGGGTGCTGAAGAAAAAATGTTCGACGAGGGCTCGTCTGCCGGGGACCTTTTATTCGACGAGGGCTCGTCTGCCGGGGACCTTTTCTTCGACGAGGGCTCGGGTGCCGAAGAAAAAATGTTTGACGAGGGCTCGTCTGCCGGGGACCTTTTCTTCGACGAGGGCTCGTCTGCCGGGGACCTTTTCTTTCACGAGGGCTCGGGTGCCCAAGAAAAAATGTTCGACGAGGGCTCGTCTGCCGGGGACCTTTTCTTCGACGAGGGCTTGTCTGCCGGGGACCTTTTCTTCGATGAGGGCTCTGGTGCCGAAGAAAAAATGTTCGACGAGGGCTCGTCTGCCGGGGACCTTTTCTTCCACGAGGGCTTGTCTGCCGGGGACCTTTTCTTCGACGAGGGCTCGTCTGCCGGGGACCTTTTCTTCGACGAGGGCTCGGGTGCCGAAGAAAAAATGTTCGACGAGGGCTCGGCTGCCGGGGACCCTTTCTTCGACGAGGGCTCGTCTGCCAGGGACCTTTTCTTCGACGAGGGCTCGGGTGCCCAAAAAAAAATGTTCGACGAGGGCTCGTCTGCCGGGGACCTTTTCTTCGACGAGGGCTCGGGTGCCGAAGAAAAAATGTTCGAAGAGGTCTCGTCTGCCGGGGACCTTTTCTTCGACGAGGGCTCGTCTGCCGGGGACCTTTTCTTCGACGAGGGCTCGGGTGCCGAAGAAAAAATGTTCGACGAGGGCTCGTCTGCCGGGGACCTTTTCTTCGACGAGGGCTCGGGTGCCGAAGAAAAAATGTTCGACGAGGGCTCGTCTGCCGGGGACCTTTTCTTCGACGAGGGCTCGGGTGCCGAAGAAAAAATGTTAGACGAGGGCTCGTCTGCCGGGGACCTTTTCTTCGACGAGGGCTCGGGTGCCGAAGAAAAAATGTTCGACGAGGGCTCGTCTGCCGGGGACCCTTTCTTCGACGAGAGCTCGTCTGCCAGGGACCTTTTCTTCGACGAGGGCTCGGGTGCCCAAGAGAAAATGTTCGATGAGGGCTCGTCTGCCGGGGACCTTTTCTTCGACGAGGGCTCGGGTGCCGAAGAAAAAATGTTCGATGAGGGCTCGTCTGCCTGGGACCTTTTCTTCGACGAGGGCTCGGGTGCCGAAGAAAAAATGTTCGACGAGTGCTCGTCTGCCGGAGACCTTTTCTTCGACGAGGACTCGGGTGCCGAAGAAAAAATGTTCGTGGAGGGCTCGTGTGCCGGGGACCTTTTCTTCGACGAGGGCTCGGGTGCCGAAGAAAAAATGTTCGACGAGGGCTCGTCTGCCGGGGACCTTTTCTTCGACGAGGGCTCGGGTGCCGAAGAAAAAATGTTCGACGAGGGCTCGTCTGCCGGGGACCTTTTCTTCGACGAGGGCTCGGGTGCCGAAGAAAAAATGTTCGACGAGGGCTCGTTTGCCGGGGACCTTTTCTTCGACGAGGGCTCGGCTGCCGAAGAAAAAATGTTCGACGAGGGCTCGTCTGCCGGGGACCTTTTCTTCGACGAGGGCTCGTCTGCCGGGGACCTTTTCTTCGACGAGGGCTCGGGTGCCGAAGAAAAAATATTCGACGAGGGCTCGTCTGCCGGGGACCTTTTCTTCGACGAGGGCTCGGGTGCCGAAGAAAAAATGTTCGACGAGGGCTCGTCTGCCGGGGACCTTTTCTTCGACGAGGGCTCGGGTGCCGAAGAAAAAATGTTAGACGAGGGCTCGTCTGCCGGGGACCTTTTCTTCGACGAGGGCTCGGGTGCCGAAGAAAAAATGTTCGACGAGGGCTCGTCTGCCGGGGACCCTTTCTTCGACGAGAGCTCGTCTGCCAGGGACCTTTTCTTCGACGACGGCTCGGGTGCCCAAGAGAAAATGTTCGATGAGGGCTCGTCTGCCGGGGACCTTTTCATCGACGAGGGCTCGGGTGCCGAAGAAAAAATGTTCGATGAGGGCTCGTCTGCCTGGGACCTTTTCTTCGACGAGGGCTCGGGTGCCGAAGAAAAAATGTTCGTCGAGGCCTCGTCTGCCTGGGACCTTTTCTTCGACGAGGGCTCGGGTGCCGAAGAAAAAATGTTCGACGAGGGCTCGTCTGCCGGGGACCTTTTCTTCGACGAGGGCTTGTCTGCCGGGGACCTTTTCTTCGACGAGGGCTCGGGTGCCGAAGAAAAAATGTTCGACGAGGGCTCGTCTGCCGGGGACCTTTTCTTCGACGAGGGCTCGTCTGCCGGGGACCTTTTCTTCGACGAGGGCTTGTCTGCCGGGGACCTTTTCTTCGATGAGGGCTCTGGTGCCGAAGAAAAACTGTTCGACGAGGGCTCGTCTGCCGGGGACCTTTTCTTCGACGAGGGCTCGTCTGCCGGGGACTTTTTCTTCGACGAGGGCTCGGGTGCCGAAGAAAACATGTTCGTCGAGGGCTCGTCTGCCGGGGACTTTTTCTTCGACGAGGGCTCGGGTGCCGAAGAAAACATGTTCGTCGAGGCCTCGTCTGCCTGGGACCTTTTCTTCGACGAGGGCTCGGGTGCCGAAGAAAAAATGTTCGACGAGGGCTCGTCTGCCGGGGACCTTTTCTTCCACGAGGGCTTGTCTGCCAGGGACCTTTTCTTCGACGAGGGCTCGGCTGCCGAAGAAAAAATGTTCGACGAGGGCTCGTCTGCCGGAGACCTTTTCTTCGATGAGGGCTCGTCTGCCGGGGACCTTTTCTTCGACGAGGGCTCGGGTGCCGAAGAAAAAATGTTCGACGAGGGCTCGTCTGCCGGGGACCCTTTCTTCGACGAGAGCTCGTCTGCCAGGGACCTTTTCTTCGACGAGGGCTCGGGTGCCGAAGAAAAAATGTTAGACGAGGGCTCGTCTGCCGGGGACCTTTTCTTCGACGAGGGCTCGTCTGCTGGGGACCTTTTCTTCGACGAGGGCTCGTCTGCCGGGGACCTTTTCTTCGACGAGGGCTCGGGTGCCGAAGAAAAAATGTTCGACGAGGGCTCGTCTGCCGGGGACCTTTTCTTCGACGAGGGCTCGGGTGCCGAAGAAAAAATGTTCGACGAGGGCTCGTCTGCCGGGGACCTTTTCTTCCACGAGGGCTTGTCTGCCGGGGACCTTTTCTTCGACGAGGTCTCGTCTGCCGGGGACCTTTTCTTCGACGAGGGCTCGGGTGCCGAAGAAAAAATGTTCGACGAGGGCTCGGCTGCCGGGGACCTTTTCTTCGACGAGGGCTCGGGTGCCGAAGAAAAAATGTTCGACGAGGGCTCGTCTGCCGGGGACCTTTTCTTCCACGAGGGCTTGTCTGCCGGGGACCTTTTCCTCGACGAGGGCTCGTCTGCCGGGGACCTTTTCTTCGACGAGGGCTCGGGTGCCGAACAAAAAATGTTCGACGAGGGCTCGTCTGCCGGGGACCTTTTCTTCGACGAGGCCTCGGGTGCCGAAGAAAAAATGTTCGACGAGGGCTCGTCTGCCGGGGACCTTTTCTTCGACGAGGGCTCTTCTGCCGGGGACCTTTTCTTCGACGAGGGCTCGGGTGCCGAAGAAAAAATGTTCGACGAGGGCTCGTCTGCCGGGGACCTTTTATTCGACGAGGGCTCGTCTGCCGGGGACCTTTTCTTCGACGAGGGCTCGGGTGCCGAAGAAAAAATGTTCGACGAGGGCTCGTCTGCCGGGGACCTTTTCTTCGACGAGGGCTCGTCTGCCGGGGACCTTTTCTTTCACGAGGGCTCGGGTGCCCAAGAAAAAATGTTCGACGAGGGCTCGTCTGCCGGGGACCTTTTCTTCGACGAGGGCTTGTCTGCCGGGGACCTTTTCTTCGATGAGGGCTCTGGTGCCGAAGAAAAAATGTTCGACGAGGGCTCGTCTGCCGGGGACCTTTTCTTCCACGAGGGCTTGTCTGCCGGGGACCTTTTCTTCGACGAGGGCTCGTCTGCCGGGGACCTTTTCTTCGACGAGGGCTCGGGTGCCGAAGAAAAAATGTTCGACGAGGGCTCGGCTGCCGGGGACCCTTTCTTCGACGAGGGCTCGTCTGCCAGGGACCTTTTCTTCGACGAGGGCTCGGGTGCCCAAAAAAAAATGTTCGACGAGGGCTCGTCTGCCGGGGACCTTTTCTTCGACGAGGGCTCGGGTGCCGAAGAAAAAATGTTCGAAGAGGTCTCGTCTGCCGGGGACCTTTTCTTCGACGAGGGCTCGTCTGCCGGGGACCTTTTCTTCGACGAGGGCTCGGGTGCCGAAGAAAAAATGTTCGACGAGGGCTCGTCTGCCGGGGACCTTTTCTTCGACGAGGGCTCGTCTGCCGGGGACCTTTTCTTCGACGAGGGCTTGTCTGCCGGGGACCTTTTCTTCGATGAGGGCTCTGGTGCCGAAGAAAAACTGTTCGACGAGGGCTCGTCTGCCGGGGACCTTTTCTTCGACGAGGGCTCGTCTGCCGGGGACTTTTTCTTCGACGAGGGCTCGGGTGCCGAAGAAATTATGTTCGTCGAGGGCTCGTCTGCCGGGGACTTTTTCTTCGACGAGGGCTCGGGTGCCGAAGAAAACATGTTCGTCGAGGCCTCGTCTGCCTGGGACCTTTTCTTCGACGAGGGCTCGGGTGCCGAAGAAAAAATGTTCGACGAGGGCTCGTCTGCCGGGGACCTTTTCTTCCACGAGGGCTTGTCTGCCAGGGACCTTTTCTTCGACGAGGGCTCGGCTGCCGAAGAAAAAATGTTCGACGAGGGCTCGTCTGCCGGAGACCTTTTCTTCGATGAGGGCTCGTCTGCCGGGGTCCTTTTCTTCGACGAGGGCTCGGGTGCCGAAGAAAAAATGTTCGACGAGGGCTCGTCTGCCGGGGACCCTTTATTCGACGAGAGCTCGTCTGCCAGGGACCTTTTCTTCGACGAGGGCTCGGGTGCCGAAGAAAAAATGTTAGACGAGGGCTCGTCTGCCGGGGACCTTTTCTTCGACGAGGGCTCGTCTGCTGGGGACCTTTTCTTCGACGAGGGCTCGTCTGCCGGGGACCTTTTCTTCGACGAGGGCTCGGGTGCCGAAGAAAAAATGTTCGACGAGGGCTCGTCTGCCGGGGACCTTTACTTCACGAGGGCTCGGGTGCCGAAGAAAAAATGTTCGACGAGGGCTCGTCTGCCGGGGACCTTTTCTTCGACGAGGGCTCGTCTGCCGGGGATTTTTTCTTCGACGAGGGCTCGGGTGCCGAAGAAAAAATGTTCGACGAGGGCTCGTCTGCCGGGGACCTTTCCTTCGACGAGGGCTCGCCTGCCGGGGACCTTTTCTTCGACGAGGGCTCGTCTGCCGGGGACATTTTCTTCGACTAGGGCTCGGCTGCCGGGGACCTTTTCTTCGACGTGGGCTCGTGTGCCGGGGACCTTTTCTTCGACGAGGGCTCGTCTGCCGGGGACATTTTCTTCGACGAGGGCTCATCTGCCGGGGACGTTTTCTTCGTCGAGGGCTCGGGTGCCGAAGAAAAGATGTTCGACGAGGGCTCGTCTGCCGGGGACCTTTTCTTCGACGAGGGCTCGTCTGCTGGGGACCTTTTCTTCGAAGAGTGCTCGGGTGCCGAAGAAAAAATGTTCGACGAGGGCTCGTCTGCCGGGGACCTTTTCTTCGACGAGGGCTCGCGTGCCGAAGAAAAAATGTTCGACGAGGGCTCGTCTGCCGGGGACCTTTTCTTCAACGAGGGCTCGGGTGCCGAAGAAAAAATGTTCGACGAGGGCTCGTCTGCCGGGGACCTTTTCTTTGACGAGGGCTCGCGTGCCGAAGAAAAAATGTTCGACGAGGGCTCGTCTGCTGGGGACCTTTTCTTCGAAGAGGGCTCGTCTGCCGGGGACCTTTTCTTCGATGAGGGCCTGGGTGCCGAAGAAAATATGTTCGACGAGGGCTCGTCTGCCGGGGACCTTTTCTTCGACGAGGGCTCGGGGGCCGAAGAAAAAATGTTTGACGAGGGCTTGTCTGCAGGGGACCTTTTCTTTGACGAGGTCTCGTCTGCCGGGGACCTTTTCTTCGACGAGGGCTCGTCTGCCGGGGACCTTGCCTTCGACGACAGCTCGGGTGCCAAAGAAAAAATTTTCGACAAGGGCTCGTCTGCCGGGGACCTTTTCTTCGACGAGGGCTCAGGTGCCGAAGAAAAAATGTTCGACGAGGGCTCGTCTGCCGGGGACCTTTTCTTCGACGAGGGCTCAGGTGCCGAAGAAAAAATGTTCGACGAGGGCTCGGCTGCTGGGGACCTTTTCTTCGACGTGGGCTCGTGTGCCGGGGACCTTTTCTTCGACGAGGGCTCGTCTGCCGGGGACCTTTTTTTCGACGAGGGCTCATCTGCCGGGGACGTTTTCTTCGACGAGGGCTCGGGTGCCGAAGAAAAAATGTTCGACGAGGGCTCGTCTGCCGGGGACCTTTTCTTCGACAAGGGCTCGTCTGCCGGGGACCTTTTCTTCGACAAGGGCTCGTCTGCCTGGGACCTTTTCTTCGACGAGGGCCTGGGTGCCGAAGAAAAAATGTTCGACGAGGGCTCGTCTGCCGGGGACCTTTTCTTCGACGAGGGCTCGGGTGCCGAAGAAAAAATGTTCGACGAGGGCTCGTCTGCCGGGGACCTTTTCTTCGACGAGGGCTCGCGTGCCGAAGAAAAAATGTTCGACGAGGGCTCGTCTGCCGGGGACCTTTTCTTCGACGAGGGCTCGGGTGCCGAAGAAAAAATGTTAGACGAGGGCTCGTCTGCCGGGGACCTTTTCTTCGACGAGGGCTCGGGTGCCGAAGAAAAAATGTTCGACGAGGGCTCGTCTGCCGGGGACCCTTTCTTCGACGAGAGCTCGTCTGCCAGGGACCTTTTCTTCGACGAGGGCTCGGGTGCCCAAGAGAAAATGTTCGATGAGGGCTCGTCTGCCGGGGACCTTTTCATCGACGAGGGCTCGGGTGCCGAAGAAAAAATGTTCGATGAGGGCTCGTCTGCCTGGGACCTTTTCTTCGACGAGGGCTCGGGTGCCGAATAAAAAATGTTAGACGAGGGCTCGTCTGCCGGGGACCTTTTCTTCGACGAGGGCTCGGGTGCCGAAGAAAAAATGTTCGTCGAGGCCTCGTCTGCCTGGGACCTTTTCTTCGACGAGGGCTCGGGTGCCGAAGAAAAAATGTTCGACGAGGGCTCGTCTGCCGGGGACCTTTTCTTCGACGAGGGCTTGTCTGCCGGGGACCTTTTCTTCGACGAGGGCTCGGGTGCCGAAGAAAAAATGTTCGACGAGGGCTCGTCTGCCGGGGACCTTTTCTTCGACGAGGGCTCGTCTGCCGGGGACCTTTTCTTCGACGAGGGCTCGGCTGCCGGGGACCTTTTCTTCGACGTGGGCTCGTGTGCCGGGGACCTTTTCTTCGACGAGGGTTCGTCTGCCGGGGACCTTTTCTTCGACGAGGGCTCATCTGCCGGGGACATTTTCTTCGACGAGGGCTCGCGTGCCGAAGAAAAAATGTAGGACGAGGGCTCGTCTGCGGGGACATTTTCTTCGACGAGGGCTCGTCCGCCGGGGACCTTTTCTTCGACGAGGGCTCGTCTGCCGAAGAAAAAATGTTCGACGAGGGCTCGTCTGCCGGGGACCTTTACTTCACGAGGGCTCGGGTGCCGAAGAAAAAATGTTCGACGAGGGCTCGTCTGCCGGGGACCTTTTCTTCGAAGAGGGCTCGTCTGCCGGGGACCTTTTCTTCGACGAGGGCTCGTCTGCCGGGGACCTTTTCTTCGACAAGGGCTCGTCTGCCGGTGACCTTTTCTTCGACGAGGGCTTGGGTGCCGAAGAAAAAAATGTTCGACAAGGTCTCGTCTGCCGGGGACCTTTTCTTCGACGAGGGCTCGTCTGCCGGGGACCTTTTCTTCGACGAGGGCTCGTCTGCCGGGGACCTTTTCTTCGACGAGGGCTCCTCTGCCGGGGACCTTTTCTTCGACGAGGGCTTGGGTGCCGAAGAAAAAAATGTTCGACGAGGACTCGTCTGCCGGGGACCTTTTCTTCGACGAGGGCTCGTCAGCCGGGGACCTTTTCTTCGACGAGGGCTTGGGTGACGTGCGGAAAACAGACTCCACAATCAGTGAGATTGTAAAGTAGGTATGTTTATTCAGCGCTGGGCCGCACAGGGGGTAGTCCCACCAAAGTCGTGCGCGCCGCACTCGGCAGTTTGTCTCAAGTTTATACAGTCAAGTGTTACATATTCACAATACACCTATACATATGCATGACCTATCCCCGCTCCATATTAAAATTAGCTCCGAGAGGTCATTTCCATAGTCTCCTCTCAACTGCGCTTGCGCAGTGCCTCTTTATGGTGGTCGTCTGGTGGTCGCAGAGATGAAGATAGATGACTCCTCTTCGTCACCGCTAGTAACCTTTTTTCTTGCGCAGGCTCAGTGATTTCTTGGTATTCACCCAAGCCGCAGGACCAGTCTTAGCTGGCTCTTGGGGCCTGCTCCTGCTTCTTATCAGGAGCTGTCTTTACCTCATTGGCTGGTCCTTGGGACTAGCTCTTCTTATCAAAGACTGTCTTTGCCTCAGCTAATTTCAACAATGTAAGCACTAAACATCATCCTTCATCCCCCCTTATTATGTCTACTGAGATTCTTTTGACTCCCCTTGTTTCATGGGTGCCGAAGAGAAAATGTTCGACGAGGGCTCGTCTGCCGGGGACCTTTTCTTCGACGAGGGCTTGGGTGCCGAAGAAAAAATGTTCGACGAGGGCTCGTCAGCCGGGGACATTTTCTTCGACGAGGGCTCGTCAGCCGGGGCCCTTTTCTTCGACGAGGGCTCGTCAGCCGGGGACCCTTTCTTCGACGAGGGCTCGTCTGCCGGGGACCTTTTCTTCGAGGAGGGCTCGTCTGCCGGGGACCTTTTCTTCGACGAGGGATCGTCTGCCAGGGACCTTTTCTTCCATGAGGGCTCGTCTGCCGGGGTCCTTTTCTTCGAGGTGGGCTCGTCTGCCGGGGACCTTTTCTTCCACGAGGGATCATCTGCCGGGGACCTTTTCTTCGACGAGGGCTTGGGTGCTGAAGAAAAAATGTTCGACGGGGTCTCGTCTGCCGGGGACCTTTTCTTCGATGAGGGCTCATCTGCCGGGGACCTTTTCTTCGACGAGGGCTTGGGTGCCGAAGAAAATATGTTTGACGAGGGCTCGTCTGCCGGGGACCTTTACTTCGACGAGGGCTCGTCTGCCGGGGACCTTTTCTTCGACGAGGGCTTGGGTGCCGAAGAAAAAATGTTCGATGAGGGCTCGTCTGCCAGGGACCTTTTCTTCGACGAGGGCTTGGGTGACGTGCGGAAAACAGACTCCACAATCAGTGAGATTGTAAAGTAGGTATGTTTATTAAGCGCTGGGCCGCACGGGGGGTAGTCTCACCAAAGTCGTGCGCGCCGCACTCGGCAGTTTGTCTCAAGTTTATACAGTCAAGTGTTACATATTCACAATACACCTATACATATGCATGACCTATCCCCGCTCCATATTAAAATTAGCTCCGAGAGGTCATTTCCATAGTCTCCTCTCAACTGCGCTTGCGCAGTGCCTCTTTATGGTGGTCGTCTGGTGGTCGCAGAGATGAAGATAGATGACTCCTCTTCGTCACCGCTAGTAACCTTTTTTCTTGCGCAGGCTCAGTGATTTCTTGGTATTCACCCAAGCCGCAGGACCAGTCTTAGCTGGCTCTTGGGGCCTGCTCCTGCTTCTTATCAGGAGCTGTCTTTACCTCATTGGCTGGTCCTTGGGACTAGCTCTTCTTATCAAAGACTGTCTTTGCCTCAGCTAATTTCAACAATGTAAGCACTAAACATCATCCTTCATCCCCCCTTATTATGTCTACTGAGATTCTTTTGACTCCCCTTGTTTCATGGGTGCCGAAGAGAAAATGTTCGACGAGGGCTCGTCTGCCGGGGACCTTTTCTTCGACGAGGGCTTGGGTGCCGAAGAAAAAATGTTCGACGAGGGCTCGTCAGCCGGGGACATTTTCTTCGACGAGGGCTCGTCAGCTGGGGCCCTTTTCTTCGACGAGGGCTCGTCAGCCGGGGACCCGTTCTTCGATGAGGGCTCGTCTGCCGGGGACCTTTTCTTCGAGGAGGGCTCGTCTGCCGGGGACCTTTTCTTCGACGAGGGATCGTCTGCCAGGGACCTTTTCTTCCATGAGGGCTCGTCTGCCGGGGTCCTTTTCTTCGAGGTGGGCTCGTCTGCCGGGGACCTTTTCTTCCACGAGGGATCGTCTGCCGGGGACCTTTTCTTCGACGAGGGCTTGGGTGCTGAAGAAAAAATGTTCGACGGGGTCTCGTCTGCTGGGGAGCTTTTCTTCGATGAGGGCTCATCTGCCGGGGACCTTTTCTTCGACGAGGGCTTGGGTGCCGAAGAAAATATGTTTGACGAGGGCTCGTCTGCCGGGGACCTTTTCTTCGACGAGGGCTCGTCTGCCGGGGACCTTTTCTTCGACGAGGGCTTGGGTGCCGAAGAAAAAATGTTCGACGAGGGCTCGTCTGCCGGGGACCTTTTCTTCGACGAGAGCTTCGGTGCCGAAGAAAAAATGTTCGACGAAAGCTCGTCTGCCGGGGACCTTTTCTTTGACAAGGGCTCGTCTGCCGGAGACCTTTTCTTCAACGAGGGATCGTCTGCCGGGGACCTTTTCTTCTATGAGGGCTTGGGTGCTGAAGAAAAAATGTTCGACGAGGGCTGGTCTGCCGGGGACCTTTTCTTCGACGAGGGCTTGGGTGCCGAAGAAAAAATGTTCAACGAGGGCTCGTCTGCCGGGGACCTTTTCTTCGACGAGGGCTCATCTGCCGGGGACCTTTTCTTCGAGGAGGGCTCATCTGCCGGGGACCTTTTCTTCGACGAGGGCTCGCCTGCCGGGGACCTTTTCTTCGACGAGGGCTTGTCAGCCGGGGACCTTTTCTTCGACGAGGGCTCATCTGTCGGGGACCTTTTCTTCGACGAGGGCTTGGGTGCCGAAGAAAAAATGTTCGACGAGGGCTCGTCTGCCGGGGACCTTTTCTTCGACGAGGGCTCGTCTGCCGGGGACCTTTTCTTCGACGAGTTCTCGACAGCCGGGGACCTTTTCTTCGACGAGCGCTCGTCTGCCGGGGACCTTTTCTTCGACGAGGGCTCGTCTGCCGGGGACCTTTTCTTCGAGGAGGGCTCGTCTGCCGGGGACCTTTTCTTCGATGAGGGCTCGTCTGCCGGGGTCCTTTTCTTCGAGGAGGGCTCGTCTGCCGGGGACCTTTTCTTCGACGAGGGCTCGTCTGCCGGGGACCTTTTCTTCGACGTGGGCTCGTCTGCCGGGGTCCTTTTCTTCGAGGAGGGCTCGGGTGCCGAAGAAAAAATGTTCGACGAGGGCTCGTCTGCCGGGGACCTTTTCTTCGACGAGGGCTCGTCTGCCGGTGACATTTTCTTCGACTAGGGCTCCTCTGCCGGGGACCTTTTCTTCGACGAGGGCTTGGGTGCCGAAGAAAAAAATGTTCGACGAGGGCTCGTCTGCCGGGGACCTTTTCTTCGACGAGGGCTCGTCAGCCGGGGACCTTTTCTTCGACGAGGGCTCGTCAGCCGGGGACCTTTTCTTCGACGAGGGCTTGGGTGCCGAAGAAAAAATGTTCGACGAGGGCTCGTCTGCTGGGGACCTTTTCTTCGACGATGTCTCGTCTGCCAGGGACCTTTTCTTCGACGAGGGCTTGGGTGACGTGCGGAAATCAGACTCCACAATCAGTGAGATTGTAAAGTAGGTATGTTTATTCAGCGCTGGGCCGCACGGGGGGTAGTCCCACCAAAGTCGTGCGCGCCGCACTCGGCAGTTTGTCTCAAGTTTATACAGTCAAGTGTTACATATTCACAATACACCTATACATATGCATGACCTATCCTTGCTCCATATTAAAATTAGCTCCGAGAGGTCATTTCCATAGTCTCCTCTCAACTGCGCTTGCGCAGTGCCTCTTTATGGTGGTCGTCTGGTGGTCGCAGAGATGAAGATAGATGACTCCTCTTCGTCACCGCTAGTAACCTTTTTTCTTGCGCAGGCTCAGTGATTTCTTGGTATTCACCCAAGCCGCAGGACCAGTCTTAGCTGGCTCTTGGGGCCTGCTCCTGCTTCTTATCAGGAGCTGTCTTTACCTCATTGGCTGGTCCTTGGGACTAGCTCTTCTTATCAAAGACTGTCTTTGCCTCAGCTAATTTCAACAATGTAAGCACTAAACATCATCCTTCATCCCCCCTTATTATGTCTACTGAGATTCTTTTGACTCCCCTTGTTTCATGGGTGCCGAAGAAAAAATGTTCGACGAGGGCTCGTCTGCCGGGGACCTTTTCTTCGACGAGGGCTTGGGTGCCGAAGAAAAAATGTTCGACGAGGGCTCGTCTGCCGGGGACCTTTTCTTCGACGAGGGATCGTCTGCCGGGGACCTTTTCTTCGACGAGGGCTTGGGTGCTGAAGAAAAAATGTTCGACGAGGTCTCGTCTGCCGGGGACCTTTTCTTCGACGAGTGCTTGGGTGCCGAAGAAAAAATGTTCGACGAGGGCTCGTTTGCCGGGGACCTTTTCTTCGACGAGGGCTCGTCTGCCGGGGACCTTTTCTTCGACGAGGGCTCGTCTGCCGGGGACCTTTTCTTCGACGAGGGCTTGGGTGCCGAAGAAAAAATGTTCGACGAGGGCTCAACTGCCGGGTACCTTTTCTTCGACGAGGGCTCGTCTGCCGGGGTCCTTTTCTTCGAGGAGGGCTCGTCAGCCGGGGACCTTTTCTTCGACGAGGGCTCGTCAGCCGGGGACCTTTTCTTCGACGAGGGCTCGTCTGCCGGGGACCTTTTCTTCGACGAGGGCTTGGGTGCCGAAGAAAAAATGTTCGACGAGGGCTCGTCTGCCGGGGACCTTTTCTTCGAGGAGGGCTCGTCTGCCGGGGACCTTTTCTTCGACGAGGGCTCGTCAGCCGGGGACCTTTTCTTCGACGAGGGCTCGTCTGCCGGGGACCCTTTCTTCGACGAGGGCTCGTCTGCCGGGGACCTTTTCTTCGACGAGGGCTCGTCTGCCGGGGACCTTTTCTTCGATGAGGGCTCGTCTGCCGGGGTCCTTTTCTTCGAGGAGGGCTCGTCTGCCAGGGACCTTTTCTTCGACGAGGGCTCGTCTGCCGGGGACCTTTTCTTCGACGTGGGCTCGTCTGCCGGGGTCCTGTTCTTCGAGGAGGGCTCGGGTGCCGAAGAAAAAATGTTCGACGAGGGCTCGTCTGCCGGGGACCTTTTCTTCGACGAGGGCTCGTCTGCCGGGGACCTTTTCTTCGACAAGGGCTTGTCTGCCGGGGACCTTTTCTTCGACGAGGGCTCGTCTGCCGGGGACCTTTTCTTCGACGAGGGCTTGGGTGCCGAAGAAAAAAATGTTCGACGAGGTCTCGTCTGCCGGGGACCTTTTCTTCGACGAGGGCTCGTCTGCCGGGGACCTTTTCTTCGACGATGTCTCGTCTGCCAGGGACCTTTTCTTCGACGAGGGCTTGGGTGACGTGCGGAAAACAGACTCCACAATCAGTGAGATTGTAAAGTAGGTATGTTTATTCAGCGCTGGGCCGCACAGGGGGTAGTCCCACCAAAGTCGTGCGCGCCGCACTCGGCAGTTTGTCTCAAGTTTATACAGTCAAGTGTTACATATTCACAATACACCTATACATATGCATGACCTATCCCCGCTCCATATTAAAATTAGCTCCGAGAGGTCATTTCCATAGTCTCCTCTCAACTGCGCTTGCGCAGTGCCTCTTTATGGTGGTCGTCTGGTGGTCGCAGAGATGAAGATAGATGACTCCTCTTCGTCACCGCTAGTAACCTTTTTTCTTGCGCAGGCTCAGTGATTTCTTGGTATTCACCCAAGCCGCAGGACCAGTCTTAGCTGGCTCTTGGGGCCTGCTCCTGCTTCTTATCAGGAGCTGTCTTTACCTCATTGGCTGGTCCTTGGGACTAGCTCTTCTTATCAAAGACTGTCTTTGCCTCAGCTAATTTCAACAATGTAAGCACTAAACATCATCCTTCATCCCCCCTTATTATGTCTACTGAGATTCTTTTGACTCCCCTTGTTTCATGGGTGCCGAAGAGAAAATGTTCGACGAGGGCTCGTCTGCCGGGGACCTTTTCTTCGACGAGGGCTTGGGTGCCGAAGAAAAAATGTTCGACGAGGGCTCGTCAGCCGGGGACATTTTCTTCGACGAGGGCTCGTCAGCTGGGGCCCTTTTCTTCGACGAGGGCTCGTCAGCCGGGGACCCGTTCTTCGATGAGGGCTCGTCTGCCGGGGACCTTTTCTTCGAGGAGGGCTCGTCTGCCGGGGACCTTTTCTTCGACGAGGGATCGTCTGCCAGGGACCTTTTCTTCCATGAGGGCTCGTCTGCCGGGGTCCTTTTCTTCGAGGTGGGCTCGTCTGCCGGGGACCTTTTCTTCCACGAGGGATCTTCTGCCGGGGACCTTTTCTTCGACGAGGGCTTGGGTGCTGAAGAAAAAATGTTCGACGGGGTCTCGTCTGCTGGGGAGCTTTTCTTCGATGAGGGCTCGTCTGCCGGGGACCTTTTCTTCGACGAGAGCTTGGGTGCCGAAGAAAAAATGTTCGACGAAAGCTCGTCTGCCGGGGACCTTTTCTTTGACAAGGGCTCGTCTGCCGGAGACCTTTTCTTCAACGAGGGATCGTCTGCCGGGGACCTTTTCTTCTATGAGGGCTTGGGTGCTGAAGAAAAAATGTTCGACGAGGGCTGGTCTGCCGGGGACCTTTTCTTCGACGAGGGCTTGGGTGCCGAAGAAAAAATGTTCAACGAGGGCTCGTCTGCCGGGGACCTTTTCTTCGACGAGGGCTCGCCTGCCGGGGACCTTTTCTTCGACGAGGGCTTGTCAGCCGGGGACCTTTTCTTCGACGAGGGCTCATCTGTCGGGGACCTTTTCTTCGACGAGGGCTTGGGTGCCGAAGAAAAAATGTTCGACGAGGGCTCGTCTGCCGGGGACCTTTTCTTCGACGAGGGCTCGTCTGCCGGGGACCTTTTCTTCGACGAGTTCTCGACAGCCGGGGACCTTTTCTTCGACGAGCGCTCGTCTGCCGGGGACCTTTTCTTCGACGAGGGCTCGTCTGCCGGGGACCTTTTCTTCGAGGAGGGCTCGTCTGCCGGGGACCTTTTCTTCGATGAGGGCTCGTCTGCCGGGGTCCTTTTCTTCGAGGAGGGCTCGTCTGCCGGGGACCTTTTCTTCGAGGAGGGCTCGGGTGCCGAAGAAAAAATGTTCGACGAGGGCTCGTCTGCCGGGGACCTTTTCTTCGACGAGGGCTCGTCTGCCGGTGACATTTTCTTCGACTAGGGCTCCTCTGCCGGGGACCTTTTCTTCGACGAGGGCTTGGGTGCCGAAGAAAAAAATGTTCGACGAGGGCTCGTCTGCCGGGGACCTTTTCTTCGACGAGGGCTCGTCAGCCGGGGACCTTTTCTTCGACGAGGGCTTGGGTGCCGAAGAAAAAATGTTCGACGAGGGCTCGTCTGCTGGGGACCTTTTCTTCGACGATGTCTCGTCTGCCAGGGACCTTTTCTTCGACGAGGGCTTGGGTGACGTGCGGAAAACAGACTCCACAATCAGTGAGATTGTAAAGTAGGTATGTTTATTCAGCGCTGGGCCGCACGGGGGGTAGTCCCACCAAAGTCGTGCGCGCCGCACTCGGCAGTTTGTCTCAAGTTTATACAGTCAAGTGTTACATATTCACAATACACCTATACATATGCATGACCTATCCTTGCTCCATATTAAAATTAGCTCCGAGAGGTCATTTCCATAGTCTCCTCTCAACTGCGCTTGCGCAGTGCCTCTTTATGGTGGTCGTCTGGTGGTCGCAGAGATGAAGATAGATGACTCCTCTTCGTCACCGCTAGTAACCTTTTTTCTTGCGCAGGCTCAGTGATTTCTTGGTATTCACCCAAGCCGCAGGACCAGTCTTAGCTGGCTCTTGGGGCCTGCTCCTGCTTCTTATCAGGAGCTGTCTTTACCTCATTGGCTGGTCCTTGGGACTAGCTCTTCTTATCAAAGACTGTCTTTGCCTCAGCTAATTTCAACAATGTAAGCACTAAACATCATCCTTCATCCCCCCTTATTATGTCTACTGAGATTCTTTTGACTCCCCTTGTTTCATGGGTGCCGAAGAAAAAATGTTCGACGAGGGCTCGTCTGCCGGGGACCTTTTCTTCGACGAGGGCTTGGGTGCCGAAGAAAAAATGTTCGACGAGGGCTCGTCTGCCGGGGACCTTTTCTTCGACGAGGGATCGTCTGCCGGGGACCTTTTCTTCGACGAGGGCTTGGGTGCTGAAGAAAAAATGTTCGACGAGGTCTCGTCTGCCGGGGACCTTTTCTTCGACGAGTGCTTGGGTGCCGAAGAAAAAATGTTCGACGAGGGCTCGTTTGCCGGGGACCTTTTCTTCGACGAGGGCTCGTCTGCCGGGGACCTTTTCTTCGACGAGGGCTTGGGTGCCGAAGAAAAAATGTTCGACGAGGGCTCAACTGCCGGGTACCTTTTCTTCGACGAGGGCTCGTCTGCCGGGGTCCTTTTCTTCGAGGAGGGCTCGTCAGCCGGGGACCTTTTCTTCGACGAGGGCTCGTCAGCCGGGGACCTTTTCTTCGACGAGGGCTCGTCTGCCGGGGACCTTTTCTTCGACGAGGGCTTGGGTGCCGAAGAAAAAATGTTCGACGAGGGCTCGTCTGCCGGGGACCTTTTCTTCGAGGAGGGCTCGTCTGCCGGGGACCTTTTCTTCGACGAGGGCTCGTCAGCCGGGGACCTTTTCTTCGACGAGGGCTCGTCTGCCGGGGACCCTTTCTTCGACGAGGGCTCGTCTGCCGGGGACCTTTTCTTCGACGAGGGCTCGTCTGCCGGGGACCTTTTCTTCGATGAGGGCTCGTCTGCCGGGGTCCTTTTCTTCGAGGAGGGCTCGTCTGCCAGGGACCTTTTCTTCGACGAGGGCTCGTCTGCCGGGGACCTTTTCTTCGACGTGGGCTCGTCTGCCGGGGTCCTGTTCTTCGAGGAGGGCTCGGGTGCCGAAGAAAAAATGTTCGACGAGGGCTCGTCTGCCGGGGACCTTTTCTTCGACGAGGGCTCGTCTGCCGGGGACCTTTTCTTCGACAAGGGCTTGTCTGCCGGGGACCTTTTCTTCGACGAGGGCTCGTCTGCCGGGGACCTTTTCTTCGACGAGGGCTTGGGTGCCGAAGAAAAAAATGTTCGACGAGGTCTCGTCTGCCGGGGACCTTTTCTTCGACGAGGGCTCGTCTGCCGGGGACCTTTTCTTCGACGATGTCTCGTCTGCCAGGGACCTTTTCTTCGACGAGGGCTTGGGTGACGTGCGGAAAACAGACTCCACAATCAGTGAGATTGTAAAGTAGGTATGTTTATTCAGCGCTGGGCCGCACAGGGGGTAGTCCCACCAAAGTCGTGCGCGCCGCACTCGGCAGTTTGTCTCAAGTTTATACAGTCAAGTGTTACATATTCACAATACACCTATACATATGCATGACCTATCCCCGCTCCATATTAAAATTAGCTCCGAGAGGTCATTTCCATAGTCTCCTCTCAACTGCGCTTGCGCAGTGCCTCTTTATGGTGGTCGTCTGGTGGTCGCAGAGATGAAGATAGATGACTCCTCTTCGTCACCGCTAGTAACCTTTTTTCTTGCGCAGGCTCAGTGATTTCTTGGTATTCACCCAAGCCGCAGGACCAGTCTTAGCTGGCTCTTGGGGCCTGCTCCTGCTTCTTATCAGGAGCTGTCTTTACCTCATTGGCTGGTCCTTGGGACTAGCTCTTCTTATCAAAGACTGTCTTTGCCTCAGCTAATTTCAACAATGTAAGCACTAAACATCATCCTTCATCCCCCCTTATTATGTCTACTGAGATTCTTTTGACTCCCCTTGTTTCATGGGTGCCGAAGAGAAAATGTTCGACGAGGGCTCGTCTGCCGGGGACCTTTTCTTCGACGAGGGCTTGGGTGCCGAAGAAAAAATGTTCGACGAGGGCTCGTCAGCCGGGGACATTTTCTTCGACGAGGGCTCGTCAGCCGGGGCCCTTTTCTTCGACGAGGGCTCGTCAGCCGGGGACCCTTTCTTCGACGAGGGCTCGTCTGCCGGGGACCTTTTCTTCGAGGAGGGCTCGTCTGCCGGGGACCTTTTCTTCGACGAGGGATCGTCTGCCAGGGACCTTTTCTTCCATGAGGGCTCGTCTGCCGGGGTCCTTTTCTTCGAGGTGGGCTCGTCTGCCGGGGACCTTTTCTTCCACGAGGGATCGTCTGCCGGGGACCTTTTCTTCGACGAGGGCTTGGGTGCTGAAGAAAAAATGTTCGACGGGGTCTCGTCTGCCGGGGACCTTTTCTTCGACGAGGGCTCGTCTGCCGGGGACCTTTTCTTCGACGAGGGCTTGGGTGCCGAAGAAAAAATGTTCGATGAGGGCTCGTCTGCCGGGGACCTTTTCTTCGACGAGGGCTTGGGTGACGTGCGGAAAACAGACTCCACAATCAGTGAGATTGTAAAGTAGGTATGTTTATTAAGCGCTGGGCCGCACGGGGGGTAGTCTCACCAAAGTCGTGCGCGCCGCACTCGGCAGTTTGTCTCAAGTTTATACAGTCAAGTGTTACATATTCACAATACACCTATACATATGCATGACCTATCCCCGCTCCATATTAAAATTAGCTCCGAGAGGTCATTTCCATAGTCTCCTCTCAACTGCGCTTGCGCAGTGCCTCTTTATGGTGGTCGTCTGGTGGTCGCAGAGATGAAGATAGATGACTCCTCTTCGTCACCGCTAGTAACCTTTTTTCTTGCGCAGGCTCAGTGATTTCTTGGTATTCACCCAAGCCGCAGGACCAGTCTTAGCTGGCTCTTGGGGCCTGCTCCTGCTTCTTATCAGGAGCTGTCTTTACCTCATTGGCTGGTCCTTGGGACTAGCTCTTCTTATCAAAGACTGTCTTTGCCTCAGCTAATTTCAACAATGTAAGCACTAAACATCATCCTTCATCCCCCCTTATTATGTCTACTGAGATTCTTTTGACTCCCCTTGTTTCATGGGTGCCGAAGAGAAAATGTTCGACGAGGGCTCGTCTGCCGGGGACCTTTTCTTCGACGAGGGCTTGGGTGCCGAAGAGAAAATGTACGACGAGGGCTCGTCAGCCGGGGACATTTTCTTCGACGAGGGCTCGTCTGCCGGGGACCTTTTCTTCGACGAGGGCTTGGGTGCCGAAGAAAAAAATGTTCGACGAGGGCTCGTCTGCCGGGGACATTTTCTTCGACGAGGGCTTGGGTGCCGAAGAAAAAATATTCGATGAGGGCTTGTCTGCCAGGGACCTTTTCTTCGACGAGGGCTTGGGTGCCAAAGAAAAAATGTTCGACGAGGGCTCGTCTGCCAGGGACCTTTTCTTCGACGAGGGCTTGTCAGACGGGGACCTTTTCTTCGACGAGGGCTCGTCAGCCGGGGACCTTTTCTTCGATGAGGGCTCGTCAGCCGGGGACCTTTTCTTCGACGAGCGCTCGTCAGCCGGGGACCTTTTCTTCGACGAGGGCTTGTCTGCCGGGGACCTTTTCTTCGACGAGGGCTCATCTGCCGGGGACCTTTTCTTCGACGAGGACTCGTCAGCCGGGGACCTTTCCTTCGACGAGGGCTCGTATGCCGGGGACCTTTTCTTCGACGAGGGCTTGGGTGCCGAAGAGAAAATGTTCGACGAGGGCTCGTCTGCCAGGGACCTTTTCTTCAATGACGGCTCGTCTGCCGGGGACCTTTTCTTCGACGAGGGCTTGGGTGCCGAAGAAAAAATGTTCGATGAGGGCTCGTCTGCCGGGAATTTTTTCTTCGATGAGGCCTCGTCAGCAGGGGACCTTTTCTTCGACGAGGGCTCATCTGCCGGGGACCTTTTCTTCGACGAGGGCTCGTCTGCCGAAGAAAAAATGTTCGACGAGGGCTCGTCTGCCGGGGACCTTTTCTTCGACGAGGGCTCATCTGCCGGGGACCTTTTCTTCGACGAGGGCTCGTCAGCCGGGGACCTTTCCTTCGACGAGGGCTCGTATGCCGGGGACCTTTTCTTCGATGAGGGCTCGTCTGCCGGGGACCTTTTCTTCGACGAGGGCTCGTCTGCCGGGGACCTTTTCTTCGATGAGGGCTCGTCTGCCGGGGTCCTTTTCTTCGAGGAGGGCTCGTCTGCCGGGGACCTTTTCTTCAATGACGGCTCGTCTGCCGGGGACCTTTTCTTCGACGAGGGCTTGGGTGCCGAAGAAAAAATATTCGACGAGGGCTCGTCTGCCGGGAATTTTTTCTTCGATGAGGCCTCGTCAGCCGGGGACCTTTTGTTCGACGAGCGCTCGTCAGCCGGGGACCTTTTCTTCGAGGAGGGCTCGTCTGCCGGGGACCTTTTCTTCGACGAGGGCTCGTCTGCCGGGGACCTTTTCTTCGACGTGGGCTCGTCTGCCGGGGTCCTTTTCTTCGAGGAGGGCTCGGGTGCCGAAGAAAAAATGTTCGACGAGGGCTCGTCTGCCGGGGACCTTTTCTTCGACGAGGGCTCGTCTGCCGAAGAAAAAAATGTTCGACGAGGGCTCGTCTGCCGGGGACCTTTTCTTCGACGAGGGCTCGTCTGCCGGGGACCTTTTCTTCGACGAGGGCTCGTCTGCCGGGGACCTTTTTTTCGACGAGGGCTCGTCTGCCGGGGACCTTTTCTTCGATGAGGGCTCGTCTGCCGGGGTCCTTTTCTTCGAGGAGGGCTCGTCTGCCGGGGACATTTTCTTCGACGAGGGCTCGTCTGCCGGGGACCTTTTCTTCGTCGTGGACTCGTCTGCCGGGGTCCTTTTCTTCGACGAGGGCTTGGGTGCCAAAGAAAAAATGTTCGACGAGGGCTCGTCTGCCAGGGACCTTTTCTTCGATGAGGGCTTGTCAGACGGGGACCTTTTCTTCGACGAGGGCTCGTCAGCCGGGGACCTTTTCTTCGACGAGCGCTCGTCAGCCGGGGACCTTTTCTTCGACGAGGGCTCGTCTGCCGGGGACCTTTTCTTCGACGAGGGCTTGGGTGCCGAAGAAAAAATGTTCGACGAGGCCTTGTCTGCCGGGGACCTTTTCTTCGACGAGGGCTCATCTGCCGGGGACCTTTTCTTCGACGAGGGCTCGTCAGCTGGGGACCTTTCCTTCGACGAGGGCTCGTATGCCGGGGACCTTTTCTTCGATGAGGGCTCGTCTGCCGGGGACCTTTTCTTCGACGAGGGCTCGTCTACCGGGGACCTTTTCTTCGATGAGGGCTCGTCTGCCGGGGTCCTTTTCTTCGAGGAGGGCTCGTGTGCCGGGGACATTTTCTTCGACGAGGGCTCGTCTGCCGGGGACCTTTTCTTCGACGTGGGCTCGTCTGCCAGGGTCCTTTTCTTCGAGGAGGGCTCGGGTGCCGAAGAAAAAATGTTCGACGAGGGCTCGTCTGCCGGGGACCTTTTCTTCGACGAGGGCTCGTCTGCCGGGCTCCTTTTCTTCGAGGAGTGCTTGTCAGACGGGGACCTTTTCTTCGACGAGGGCTCGTCAGCCGGGGACCTTTTCTTCGACGAGGTCTTGGGTGCCGAAGAGAAAATGTTCGACGAGGGCTCGTCTGCCAGGGACCTTTACTTCAATGACGGCTCGTCTGCCGGGGACCTTTTCTTCGACGAGGGCTTGGGTGCCGAAGAAAAAATGTTCGACGAGGGCTCGTCTGCCGGGAATTTTTTCTTCGATGAGGCCTCGTCAGCCGGGGACCTTTTCTTCGACGAGGGCTCGTCTGCCGGGGACCTTTTCTTCGACGAGGGCTTGGGTGCCGAAGAAAAAATGTTCGACGAGGGCTTGTCTGCCGGGGACCTTTTCTTCGACGAGGGCTCATCTGCCGGGGACCTTTTCTTTGACGAGGGCTCGTCAGCCGGGGACCTTTCCTTCAACGAGGGCTCGTATGCCGGGGACCTTTTCTTCGATGAGGGCTCGTCTGCCGGGGACCTTTTCTTCGACGAGGGCTCGTCTGCCGGGGACCTTTTCTTCGATGAGGGCTCGTCTGCCGGGGTCCTTTTCTTCGAGGAGGGCTCGTCTGCCGGGGACCTTTTCTTCAATGACGGCTCGTCTGCCGGGGACCTTTTCTTCGACGAGGGCTTGGGTGCCGAAGAAAAAATGTTCGACGAGGGCTCGTCTGCCGGGAATTTTTTCTTCGATGAGGCCTCGTCAGCCGGGGACCTTTTGTTCGACGAGCGCTCGTCAGCCGGGGACCTTTTCTTCGAGGAGGGCTCGTCTGCCGGGGACCTTTTCTTCGACGAGGGCTCGTCTGCCGGGGACCTTTTCTTCGACGTGGGCTCGTCTGCCGGGGTCCTTTTCTTCGAGGAGGGCTCGGGTGCCGAAGAAAAAATGTTCGACGAGGGCTCGTCTGCCGGGGACCTTTTCTTCGACGAGGGCTCGTCTGCCGAAGAAAAAAATGTTCGACGAGGGCTCGTCTGCCGGGGACCTTTTCTTCGACGAGGGCTCGTCTGCCGGGGACCTTTTCTTCGACGAGGGCTCGTCTGCCGGGGACCTTTTCTTCGTCGTGGACTCGTCTGCCGGGGTCCTTTTCTTCGACGAGGGCTTGGGTGCCGAAGAAAAAATGTTCGACGAGGGCTTGTCTGCCGGGGACCTTTTCTTCAACGAGGGCTCATCTGCCGGGGACCTTTTCTTCGACGAGGGCTCGTCAGCCGGGGACCTTTCCTTCGACGAGGGCTCGTATGCCGGGGACCTTTTCTTCGACGAGGGTTTGGGTGCCGAAGAAAAAATGTTCGACGAGGGCTCGTCTGCCGGGGACCTTTTCTTAGACGAGGCTCGACAGCCGGGGACCTTTTCTTCGACGAGGGCTCGTCTGCCGGGGACCTTTTCTTCGACGAGGGCTCGTCTGCCGGGGACCTTTTCTTCGACGAGGGCTTGGTTGCCGAAGAAAAAATGTTCGACGAGGGCTCGACTGCCGGGGACCTTTTCTTCGACGAGGGCTCGTCTGCCGGGAACCTTTTCTTCTACGAAGGCTCGTCTGCCGGGGACCTTTTCTTCGACGAGGGCTCGTCTGCCGGGGACCTTTTCTTCGACGAGGGCTCGTCTGCCGGGGACCTTTTCTTCGACGAGGGCTTGGTTGCCGAAGAAAAAATGTTCGACGAGGGCTCGACTGCCGGGGACCTTTTCTTCGACGAGGGCTCGTCTGCCGGGAACCTTTTCTTCTACGAAGGCTCGTCTGCCGGGGACCTTTTCTTCGACGAGGGCTCGTCTGCCGGGGACCTTTTCTTCGACGAGGGCTTGGGTGCCGAAGAAAAAATGTTCGACGAGGGCTCGTCTGCCGGGGACCTTTTCTTCGACGAGGGCTCGTCTGCCGGGGTCCTTTTCTTCGAGGAGGGCTCGTCTGCTGGGGACCATTTCTTCGATGAGGGCTCGTCTGCCAGGGACCTTTTCTTCGACGAGGGCTCGTCTGCCGGGGACCTTTTCTTCGACGAGGGCTTGGGTGCCGAAGAAAAAATGTTCGACGAGGGCTCGTCTGCCGGGGTCCTTTTCTTCGAGGAGGGCTTGTCAGACGGGGACCTTTTCTTCGACGAGGGCTCGTCAGCCGGGGACCTTTTCTTCGACGAGGGCTCGTCAGCCGGGGACCTTTTCTTCGACGAGGGCTCGTCTGCCGGGGACCTTTTCTTCGACGAGGGCTTGGGTGCCGAAGAGAAAATGTTCGACGAGGGCTCGTCTGCCGGGGACCTTTTCTTCGACGAGGGCTCGTCTGCCTGGGACCTTTTCTTCGACGAGGGCTCGTCAGCCGGCGACCTTTTCTTCGACGAGGGCTCGTCTGCTGGGTACCTTTTCTTCGACGAGGGCTCGTCAGCCGGGGACCTTTTCTTCGACGAGCGCTCGTCTGCCAGGGACCTTTTCTTCGACGAGGGCTTGGGTGCCGAAGAAAAAAATGTTCGACGAGGGCTCGTCTGCCGGGGACCTTTTCTTCGACGAGGTCTCGTTTGCCGGGGACCTTTTCTTCGATGACGGCTTGGGTGCCGAAGAAAAAATGTTCGACGAGGGCTCGTCTGCCAGGGACCTTTTCTTCGACGATGGCTCGTCTGCCGGGGACCTTTTCTTCGACGAGGCCTTGGGTGACGTGCGGAAAACAGACTCCACAATCAGTGAGATTGTAAAGTAGGTATGTTTATTCAGCGCTGGGCCGCACGGGGGGTAGTCCCACCAAAGTCGTGCGCGCCGCACTCGGCAGTTTGTCTCAAGTTTATACAGTCAAGTGTTACATATTCACAATACACCTATACATATGCATGACCTATCCCCGCTCCATATTAAAATTAGCTCCGAGAGGTCATTTCCATAGTCTCCTCTCAACTGCGCTTGCGCAGTGCCTCTTTATGGTGGTCGTCTGGTGGTCGCAGAGATGAAGATAGATGACTCCTCTTCGTCACCGCTAGTAACCTTTTTTCTTGCGCAGGCTCAGTGATTTCTTGGTATTCACCCAAGCCGCAGGACCAGTCTTAGCTGGCTCTTGTGGCCTGCTCCTACTTCTTATCAGGAGCTGTCTTTACCTCATTGGCTGGTCCTTGGGACTAGCTCTTCTTATCAAAGACTGTCTTTGCCTCAGCTAATTTCAACAATGTAAGCACTAAACATCATCCTTCATCCCCCCTTATTATGTCTACTGAGATTCTTTTGACTCCCCTTGTTTCATGGGTGCCGAAGAAAAAATGTTCGACGAGGGCTCGTCTGCCGGGGACCTTTTCTTCGACGAGGGCTTGGGTGCCGAAGAGAAAATGTTCGACGAGGGCTCGTCAGCCGGGGACCTTTTCTTCGACGAGGGCTCGTCTGCCGGGGACCTTTTCTTCGACGAGGGCTTGGGTGCCGAAGAAAAAATGTTCGACGAGGGCTCGTCTGCCGGGGACCTTTTCTTCAAAGAGGGTTCTTCTGCCGGGGACCTTTTCTTCGACGAGGGCTTGGGTGCCGAAGAGAAAATGTTCGACGAGGTCTCGTCTGCCGGGGACCTTTTCTTTGACGAGGGCTTGGGTGCCGAAGAAAAAATGTTCGACGAGGGCTCGTCTGCCGGGGACCTTTTCTTCGACGAGGGCTCGTCTGCCGGGGACCTTTTCTTCGACGAGGTCTCGTCAGCCGGGGACCTTTTCTTCAACGAGGGCTCGTCTGCCGGGGACCTTTTCTTCGACGAGAGCTCGTCTGCCGGGGACCTTTTCTTCGATGAGAGCTTGTCTGCCGGGGACCTTTTCTTCGACGAGAGCTCGTCTGCCGGGGACCTTATCTTCGACGAGAGCTCGTCTGCCGGGGACCTTTTCTTCGACGAGGGCTCGTCTGCCGGGGTCCTTTTCTTCGAGGAGGGCTCGTCTGCTGGGGACCATTTCTTCGATGAGGGCTCGTCTGCCAGGGACCTTTTCTTCGACGAGGGCTCGTCTGCCGGGGACCTTTTCTTCGACGAGGGCTTGGGTGCCGAAGAAAAAATGTTCGACGAGGGCTCGTCTGCCGGGGTCCTTTTCTTCGAGGAGGGCTTGTCAGACGGGGACCTTTTCTTCGACGAGGGCTCGTCAGCCGGGGACCTTTTCTTCGACGAGGGCTCGTCAGCCGGGGACCTTTTCTTCGACGAGGGCTCGTCTGCCGGGGACCTTTTCTTCGACGAGGGCTTGGGTGCCGAAGAGAAAATGTTCGACGAGGGCTCGTCTGCCGGGGACCTTTTCTTCGACGAGGGCTCGTCTGCCTGGGACCTTTTCTTCGACGAGGGCTCGTCAGCCGGCGACCTTTTCTTCGACGAGGGCTCGTCTGCTGGGTACCTTTTCTTCGACGAGGGCTCGTCAGCCGGGGACCTTTTCTTCGACGAGCGCTCGTCTGCCAGGGACCTTTTCTTCGACGAGGGCTTGGGTGCCGAAGAAAAAAATGTTCGACGAGGGCTCGTCTGCCGGGGACCTTTTCTTCGACGAGGTCTCGTTTGCCGGGGACCTTTTCTTCGATGACGGCTTGGGTGCCGAAGAAAAAATGTTCGACGAGGGCTCGTCTGCCAGGGACCTTTTCTTCGACGATGGCTCGTCTGCCGGGGACCTTTTCTTCGACGAGGCCTTGGGTGACGTGCGGAAAACAGACTCCACAATCAGTGAGATTGTAAAGTAGGTATGTTTATTCAGCGCTGGGCCGCACGGGGGGTAGTCCCACCAAAGTCGTGCGCGCCGCACTCGGCAGTTTGTCTCAAGTTTATACAGTCAAGTGTTACATATTCACAATACACCTATACATATGCATGACCTATCCCCGCTCCATATTAAAATTAGCTCCGAGAGGTCATTTCCATAGTCTCCTCTCAACTGCGCTTGCGCAGTGCCTCTTTATGGTGGTCGTCTCGTGGTCGCAGAGATGAAGATAGATGACTCCTCTTCGTCACCGCTAGTAACCTTTTTTCTTGCGCAGGCTCAGTGATTTCTTGGTATTCACCCAAGCCGCAGGACCAGTCTTAGCTGGCTCTTGTGGCCTGCTCCTACTTCTTATCAGGAGCTGTCTTTACCTCATTGGCTGGTCCTTGGGACTAGCTCTTCTTATCAAAGACTGTCTTTGCCTCAGCTAATTTCAACAATGTAAGCACTAAACATCATCCTTCATCCCCCCTTATTATGTCTACTGAGATTCTTTTGACTCCCCTTGTTTCATGGGTGCCGAAGAAAAAATGTTCGACGAGGGCTCGTCTGCCGGGGACCTTTTCTTCGACGAGGGCTTGGGTGCCGAAGAGAAAATGTTCGACGAGGGCTCGTCAGCCGGGGACCTTTTCTTCGACGAGGGCTCGTCTGGCGGGGACCTTTTCTTCGACGAGGGCTTGGGTGCCGAAGAAAAAATGTTCGACGAGGGCTCGTCTGCCGGGGACCTTTTCTTCAAAGAGGGTTCTTCTGCCGGGGACCTTTTCTTCGACGAGGGCTTGGGTGCCGAAGAGAAAATGTTCGACGAGGTCTCGTCTGCCGGGGACCTTTTCTTTGACGAGGGCTTGGGTGCCGAAGAAAAAATGTTCGACGAGGGCTCGTCTGCCGGGGACCTTTTCTTCGACGAGGGCTCGTCTGCCGGGGACCTTTTCTTCGACGAGGGCTCGTCTGCCGGGGACCTTTTCTTCGACGAGAGCTCGTCTGCCGGGGACATTTTCTTCGATGAGAGCTTGTCTGCCGGGGACCTTTTCTTCGACGAGAGCTCGTCTGCCGGGGACCTTATCTTCGACGAGAGCTCGTCTGCCGGGGACATTTTCTTCGACGAGGGCTCGTCTGCCGGGGACCTTTTCTTCGACGAGGGCTTGGGTGCCGAAGAAAAAATGTTCGACGAGGTCTCGTCTGCCGGGGACCTTTTCTTCGAGGAGGGCTCGTCTGCCGGGGTCCTTTTCTTCGAGGAGGGCTTGTCAGACGGGGACCTTTTCTTCGTCGAGGGCTCGTCAGCCGGGGACCTTTTCTTCGACGAGGGCTTGGGTGCCGAAGAGAAAATGTTCGACGAGGGCTCGTCTGCCAGGGACCTTTTCTTCAATGACGGCTCGTCTGCCGGGGACCTTTTCTTCGACGAGGGCTTGGGTGCCGAAGAAAAAATGTTCGACGAGGGCTCGTCTGCCGGGTATTTTTTCTTCGATGAGGCCTCGTCAGCCGGGGATCTTTTCTTCGACGAGCGCTCGTCAGCCGGGGACCTTTTCTTCGACGAGGGCTCGTCTGCCGGGGACCTTTTCTTCGACGAGGGCTTGGGTGCCGAAGAGAAAATGTTCGACGAGGGCTCGTCTGCCGGGGACCTTTTCTTCGACGAGGGCTCGTCTGCCGGGGACCTTTTCTTCGACGAGGTCTCGTCAGCCGGGGACCTTTTCTTCGACGAGGGCTCGTCTGCTGGGGACCTTTTCTTCGACGAGGGCTCGTCAGCCGGGGACCTTTTCTTCGACGAGCGCTCGTCTGCCAGGGACCTTTTCTTCGACGAGGGCTTGGGTGCCGAAGAAAAAAATGTTCGACGAGGGCTCGTCTGCCGGGGACCTTTTCTTCGACGAGGTCTCGTTTGCCGGGGACCTTTTCTTCGATGAGGGCTTGGGTGCCGAAGAAAAAATGTTCGACGAGGGCTCGTCTGCCAGGGACCTTTTCTTCGACGAGGGCTCGTCTGCCGGGGACCTTTTCTTCGACGAGGGCTTGGGTGACGTGCGGAAAACAGACTCCACAATCAGTGAGATTGTATAGTAGGTATGTTTATTCAGCGCTGGGCCGCACGGGGGGTAGTCCCACCAAAGTCGTGCGCGCCGCACTCGGCAGTTTGTCTCAAGTTTATACAGTCAAGTGTTACATATTCACAATACACCTATACATATGCATGACCTATCCCCGCTCCATATTAAAATTAGCTCCGAGAGGTCATTTCCATAGTCTCCTCTCAACTGCGCTTGCGCAGTGCCTCTTTATGGTGGTCGTCTGGTGGTCGCAGAGATGAAGATAGATGACTCCTCTTCGTCACCGCTAGTAACCTTTTTTCTTGCGCAGGCTCAGTGATTTCTTGGTATTCACCCAAGCCGCAGGACCAGTCTTAGCTGGCTCTTGGGGCCTGCTCCTGCTTCTTATCAGGAGCTGTCTTTACCTCATTGGCTGGTCCTTGGGACTAGCTCTTCTTATCAAAGACTGTCTTTGCCTCAGCTAATTTCAACAATGTAAGCACTAAACATCATCCTTCATCCCCCATTATTATGTCTACTGAGATTCTTTTGACTCCCCTTGTTTCATGGGTGCCGAAGAAAAAATGTTCGACGAGGGCTCGTCTGCCGGGGACCTTTTCTTTGATGAGGGCTTGGGTGCCGAAGAGAAAATGTTCGACGAGGGCTCGTCAGCCGGGGACCTTTTCTTCGACGAGGGCTCGTCTGGCGGGGACCTTTACTTCGACGAGGGCTTGGGTGCCGAAGAAAAAATGTTCGACGAGGGCTCGTCTGCCAGGGACCTTTTCTTCAACGAGGGTTCTTCTGCCGGGGACCTTTTCTTCGACGAGGGCTTGGGTGCCGAAGAGAAAATGTTCGACGAGGGCTCGTCTGCCGGGGACCTTTTCTTCGACGAGGGCTTGGGTGCCGAAGAGAAAATGTTCGACGAGGTCTCGTCTGCCGGGGACCTTTTCTTCGACGAGGGCTCATCTGCCAGGGTCCTTTTCTTCGAGGATGGCTCGTCTGCCGGGGACCTTTTCTTCGACGAGGGCTCGTCTGCTGGGGAACTTTTCTTCGACGAGGGCTCGTCTGCCGGGGACCTTTTCTTCGACGAGGGTTTGGGTGCCGAAGAAAAAATGTTCGACGAGGGCTCGTCTGCCGGGGACCTTTTCTTAGACGAGGCTCGTCAGCCGGGGACCTTTTCTTCGACGAGGGCTCGTCTGCCGGTGACCTTTTCTTCGACGAGGGCTTGGTTGCCGAAGAAAAAATGTTCGACGAGGGCTCGACTGCCGGGGACCTTTTCTTCGACGAGGGCTCGTCTGCCGGGAACCTTTTCTTCTACGAAGGCTCGTCTGCCGGGGACCTTTTCTTCGACGAGGGCTCGTCTGCCGGGGACCTTTTCTTCGACGAGGGCTTGGGTGCCGAAGAAAAAATGTTCGACGAGGGCTCGTCTGCCGGGGACCTTTTCTTCGACGAGGGCTTGGGTTCCGAAGAGAAAATGTTCGACGAGGGCTCGTCTGCCGGGGACCTTTTCTTCAACGAGGGCTTGGGTGCCGAAGAGAAAATGTTCGACGAGGGCTCGTCTGCCGGGGACCTTTTCTTCGACGAGGGCTCGTCTGCCGGGGACCTTTTCTTCGACGAGGGCTTGGGTGCCGAAGAAAAAATGTTCGACGAGGGCTCGTCTGCCGGGGACCTTTTCTTCGACGAGGGCTCGTCTGCCGGGGTCCTTTTCTTCGAGGAGGGCTCGTCTGCTGGGGACCATTTCTTCGACGAGGGCTCGTCTGCCAGGGACCTTTTCTTCGACGAGGGCTCGTCTGCCGGGGACCTTTTCTTCGACGTGGACTCGTCTGCCGGGGTCCTTTTCTTCGAGGAGGGCTCGGGTGCCGAAGAAAAAATGTTCGACGAGGGCTCGTCTGCCGGGCACCATTTCTTCGACGAGGGCTCGTCTGCCGGGGACGTTTTCTTCGACGAGGGCTTGTCTGCCGGGGACCTTTTCTTCGACGAGGGCTCGTCTGCCGGGGACCTTTTCTTCGACGAGGGCTTGGGTGCCGAAGAAAAAATGTTCGATGAGGGCTCGTCTGCCAGGGACCTTTTCTTCGACGAGGGCTTGGGTGCCAAAGAAAAAATGTTCGACGAGGGCTCGTCTGCCAGGGACCTTTTCTTCGACGAGGGCTTGTCAGACGGGGACCTTTTCTTCGACGAGGGCTCGTCTGCCGGGGACCTTTTCTTCGACGAGGGCTTGGGTGCCGAAGAAAAAATGTTCGACGAGGGCTTGTCTGCCAGGGACCTTTTCTTCGACGAGGGCTCTTCTGCCGGGGACCTTTTCTTCGACGAGGGCTCGTCAGCCGGGGACCTTTCCTTCGACGAGGGCTCGTATGCTGGGGACCTTTTCTTCGATGAGGGCTCGTCTGCCGGGGACCTTTTCTTCGACGAGGGCTCGTCTGCCGGGGACCTTTTCTTCGATGAGGGCTCGTCTGCCGGGGTCCTTTTCTTCGAGGAGGGCTCGTCTGCCGGGGACCTTTTCTTCGACGAGGGCTCGTCTGCCGGGGACCGTTTCTTCGACGTGGGCTCGTCTGCCGGGGTCCTTTTCTTCGAGGACGGCTCGGGTGCCGAACAAAAAAATGTTCGACGAGGGCTCGTCTGCCGGGGACCTTTTCTTCGACGAGGGCTTGGGTGCCGAAGAAAAAATGTTCGACATGGGCTCGTCTGCCAGGGACCTTTTCTTCAATGACGGCTCGTCTGCCGGGGACCTTTTCTTCGACGAGGGCTTGGGTGCCGAAGAAAAAATGTTCGACAAGGGCTCGTCTGCCAGGGACCTTTTCTTCTACGAGGGCTTGTCAGACGGGGACCTTTTCTTCGACGAGGGCTCGTCAGCCGGGGACCTTTTCTTCGACGAGCGCTCGTCAGCCGGGGACCTTTTCTTCGACGAGGGCTCGTCTGCCGGGGACCTTTTCTTCGACGAGGGCTTGGGTGCCGAAGAAAAAATGTTCGACGAGGGCTTGTCTGCCGGGGACCTTTTCTTCAACGAGGGCTCATCTGCCGGGGACCTTTTCTTCGACGAGGGCTCGTCAGCCGGGGACCTTTCCTTCGACGAGGGCTCGTATGCCGGGGACCTTTTCTTCGATGAGGGCTCGTCTGCCGGGGACCTTTTCTTCAACGAGGGCTTGGGTGCCGAAGAAAAAATGTTCGACGAGGGCTCGTCTGCCGGGGACCTTTTCTTCAATGAGGGTTCTTCTGCCGGGGACCTTTTCTTCGACGAGGGCTTGGGTGCCGAAGAGAAAATGTTCGACGAGGGCTCGTCTGCCGGGGACCTTTTCTTTGACGAGGGCTTGGGTGCCGAAGAGAAAATGTTCGACGAGGTCTCGTCTGCCGGGGACCTTTTCTTAGACGAGGCTCGACAGCCGGGGACCTTTTCTTCGACGAGGGCTCGTCAGCCGGGGACCTTTTCTTCGACGAGGGCTCGTCAGCCGGGGACCTTTTCTTCGACGAGGGCTCGTCTGCCAGGGTCCTTTTCTTTGAGGAGGGCTCTTCTGCTGGGGACCTTTTCTTCGACGAGGGCTCGTCTGCTGGGGAACTTTTCTTCGACGAGGGCTCGTCTGCCAGGGACCTTTTCTTCGACGAGGGTTTGGGTGCCGAAGAAAAAATGTTCGACGAGGGCTCGTCTGCCGGGGACCTTTTCTTAGACGAGGCTCGACAGCCTTGGACCTTTTCTTCGACGAGGGCTCGTCAGCCGGGGACCTTTTCTTCGACGAGGGCTCGTCTGCCGAGAACCTTTTCTTCGACGAGGGCTTGGGTGCCGAAGAAAAAATGTTCGACGAGGGCTCGACTGCCGGGGACCTTTTCTTCAACGAGGGCTCGTCTGCCGGGAAACTTTTCTTCTACGAAGGCTCGTCTGCCGGGGACCTTTTCTTCGACGAGGGCTCGTCTGCCGGGGACCTTTTCTTCGACAAGGGCTTGGGTGCCGAAGAAAAAATGTTCGACGAGGGCTCGTCTGCCGGGGACCTTTTCTTCGACGAGGGCTCGTCTGCCGGGGTCCTTTTCTTCGAGGAGGGCTCGTCTGCTGGGGACCATTTCTTCAATGAGGGCTCGTCTGCCAGGGACCTTTTCTTCGACGAGGGCTCGTCTGCCGGGGACCTTTTCTTCGACGAGGGCTTGGGTGCCGAAGAAAAAATGTTCGACGAGGGCTCGTCTGCCGGGGTCCTTTTCTTCGAGGAGGGCTTGTCAGACGGGGACCTTTTCTTCGACGAGGGCTCGTCAGCCGGGGACCTTTTCTTCGACGAGGGCTCGTCTGCCGGGGACCTTATCTTCGACGAGGGCTTGGGTGCCGAAGAGAAAATGTTCGACGAGGGCTCGTCTGCCGGGGACCTTTTCTTCGACGAGGGCTCGTCTGCCTGGGACCTTTTCTTCGACGAGGGCTCGTCAGCCGGGGACCTTTTCTTCGACGAGGGCTCGTCTGCTGGGTACCTTTTCTTCGACGAGGGCTCGTCAGCCGGGGACCTTTTCTTCGACGAGCGCTCGTCTGCCAGGGACCTTTTCTTCGACGAGGGCTTGGGTGCCGAAGAAAAAAATGTTCGACGAGGGCTCGTCTGCCGGGGACCTTTTCTTCGACGAGGTCTCGTTTGCCGGGGACCTTTTCTTCGATGAGGGCTTGGGTGCCGAAGAAAAAATGTTCGACGAGGGCTCGTCTGCCAGGGACCTTTTCTTCGACGAGGGCTCGTCTGCCGGGGACCTTTTCTTCGACGAGGCTTTGGGTGACGTGCGGAAAACAGACTCCACAATCAGTGAGATTGTAAAGTAGGTATGTTTATTCAGCGCTGGGCCGCACGGGGGGTAGTCCCACCAAAGTCGTGCGCGCCGCACTCGGCAGTTTGTCTCAAGTTTATACAGTCAAGTGTTACATATTCACAATACACCTATACATATGCATGACCTATCCCCGCTCCATATTAAAATTAGCTCCGAGAGGTCATTTCCATAGTCTCCTCTCAACTGCGCTTGCACAGTGCCTCTTTATGGTGGTCGTCTCGTGGTCGCAGAGATGAAGATAGATGACTCCTCTTCGTCACCGCTAGTAACCTTTTTTCTTGCGCAGGCTCAGTGATTTCTTGGTATTCACCCAAGCCGCAGGACCAGTCTTAGCTGGCTCTTGGGGCCTGCTCCTGCTTCTTATCAGGAGCTGTCTTTACCTCATTGGCTGGTCCTTGGGACTAGCTCTTCTTATCAAAGACTGTCTTTGCCTCAGCTAATTTCAACAATGTAAGCACTAAACATCATCCTTCATCCCCCCTTATTATGTCTACTGAGATTCTTTTGACTCCCCTTGTTTCATGGGTGCCGAAGAAAAAATGTTCGACGAGGGCTCGTCTGCCGGGGACCTTTTCTTTGATGAGGGCTTGGGTGCCGAAGAGAAAATGTTCGACGAGGGCTCGTCAGCCGGGGACCTTTTCTTCGACGAGGGCTCGTCTGCCGGGGACCTTTTCTTCGACGAGGGCTTGGGTGCCGAAGAAAAAATGTTCGACAAGGGCTCGTCTGCCGGGGACCTTTTCTTCAAAAAGGGTTCTTCTGCCGGGGACCTTTTCTTCGACGAGGGCTTGGGTGCCGAAGAGAAAATGTTCGACGAGGGCTCGTCAGCCGGGGACCTTTTCTTCGACGAGGGCTCGTCTGCCGGGGACCTTTTCTTCGACGAGGGCTTGGGTGCCGAAGAAAAAATGTTCGACGAGGGCTCGTCTGCCGGGGACCTTTTCTTCGACGAGGGCTCGTCTGCCGGGGACCTTTTCTTCGACGAGGTCTCGTCAGCCGGGGACCTTTTCTTCGACGAGGGCTCGTCTGCCGGGGACCTTTTCTTCGATGAGAGCTTGTCTGCCGGGGACCTTTTCTTCGACGAGAGCTCGTCTGCCGGGGACCTTATCTTCGACGAGAGCTCGTCTGCCGGGGACCTTTTCTTCGACGAGGGCTCGTCTGCCGGGGACCTTTTCTTCGACGAGGGCTTGGGTGCCGAAGAAAAAATGTTCGACGAGGTCTCGTCTGCCGGGGACCTTTTCTTCGAGGAGGGCTCGTCTGCCGGGGTCCTTTTCTTCGAGGAGGGATTGTCAGACGGGGACCTTTTCTTCGACGAGGGATCATCTGCCGGGGACCTTTTCTTCGACGAGGGCTTGGGTGCCGAAGAAAAAATGTTCGACAAGGGCTCGTCTGCCAGGGACCTTTTCTTCGACGAGGGCTTGTCAGACGGGGACCTTTTCTTCGACGAGGGCTCGTCAGCCGGGGACCTTTTCTTCGACGAGCGCTCGTCAGCCGGGGACCTTTTCTTCGACGAGGGCTCGTCTGCCGGGGACCTTTTCTTCGACGAGGGCTTGGGTGCCGAAGAAAAAATGTTCGACGAGGGCTTGTCTGCCGGGGACCTTTTCTTCGACGAGGGCTCATCTGCCGGGGACCTTTTCTTCGACGAGGGCTCGTCAGCCGGGGACCTTTCCTTCGACGAGGGCTCGTATGCTGGGGACCTTTTCTTCGATGAGGGCTCGTCTGCCGGGGACCTTTTCTTCGAGGAGGGCTCGTCTGCCGGGGACCTTTACTTCGATGAGGGCTCGTCTGCCGGGGTCCTTTTCTTCGAGGAGGGCTCGTCTGCCGGGGACCTTTTCTTCGACGAGGGCTCGTCTGCCGGGGACCTTTTCTTCGACGTGGGCTCGTCTGCCGGGGTCCTTTTCTTCGAGGAGGGCTCGGGTGCCGAAGAAAAAATGTTCGACGAGGGCTCGTCTGCCGGGGACCTTTTCTTCGACGAGGGCTCGTCTGCCGGGGTCCTTTTCTTCGAGGAGGGCTTGTCAGACGGGGACCTTTTCTTCGACGAGGGCTCGTCAGCCGGGGACCTTTTCTTCGACGAGGGCTTGGGTGCCGAAGAGAAAATGTTCGACGAGGGCTCGTCTGCCAGGGACCTTTTCTTCGACGAGGGCTCGTCTGCCGGGGACCTTTTCTTCGACGAGGGCTTGGGTGCCGAAGAAAAAATGTTCGACGAGGGCTCGTCTGCCGGGGTCCTTTTCTTCGAGGAGGGCTTGTCAGACGGGGACCTTTTCTTCGACGAGGACTCGTCAGCCGGGGACCTTTTCTTCGACGAGGGCTCGTCAGCCGGGGACCTTTTCTTCGACGAGGGCTCGTCTGCCGGGGACCTTATCTTCGACGAGGGCTTGGGTGCCGAAGAGAAAATGTTCGACGAGGGCTCGTCTGCCGGGGACCTTTTCTTCGACGAGGGCTCGTCTGCCTGGGACCTTTTCTTCGACGAGGGCTCGTCAGCCGGGGACCTTTTCTTCGACGAGGGCTCGTCTGCTGGGTACCTTTTCTTCGACGAGGGCTCGTCAGCCGGGGACCTTTTCTTCGACGAGCGCTCGTCTGCCAGGGACCTTTTCTTCGACGAGGGCTTGGGTGCCGAAGAAAAAAATGTTCGACGAGGGCTCGTCTGCCGGGGACCTTTTCTTCGACGAGGTCTCGTTTGCCGGGGACCTTTTCTTCGATGACGGCTTGGGTGCCGAAGAAAAAATGTTCGACGAGGGCTCGTCTGCCAGGGACCTTTTCTTCGACGATGGCTCGTCTGCCGGGGACCTTTTCTTCGACGAGGCCTTGGGTGACGTGCGGAAAACAGACTCCACAATCAGTGAGATTGTAAAGTAGGTATGTTTATTCAGCGCTGGGCCGCACGGGGGGTAGTCCCACCAAAGTCGTGCGCGCCGCACTCGGCAGTTTGTCTCAAGTTTATACAGTCAAGTGTTACATATTCACAATACACCTATACATATGCATGACCTATCCCCGCTCCATATTAAAATTAGCTCCGAGAGGTCATTTCCATAGTCTCCTCTCAACTGCGCTTGCGCAGTGCCTCTTTATGGTGGTCGTCTGGTGGTCGCAGAGATGAAGATAGATGACTCCTCTTCGTCACCGCTAGTAACCTTTTTTCTTGCGCAGGCTCAGTGATTCCTTGGTATTCACCCAAGCCGCAGGACCAGTCTTAGCTGGCTCTTGTGGCCTGCTCCTGCTTCTTATCAGGAGCTGTCTTTACCTCATTGGCTGGTCCTTGGGACTAGCTCTTCTTATCAAAGACTGTCTTTGCCTCAGCTAATTTCAACAATGTAAGCACTAAACATCATCCTTCATCCCCCCTTATTATGTCTACTGAGATTCTTTTGGCTCCCCTTGTTTCATGGGTGCCGAAGAAAAAATGTTCGACGAGGGCTCGTCTGCCGGGGACCTTTTCTTTGATGAGGGCTTGGGTGCCGAAGAGAAAATGTTCGACGAGGGCTCGTCAGCCGGGGACCTTTTCTTCGAAGAGGGCTCGTCTGCCGGGGACCTTTTCTTCGACGAGTGCTTGGGTGCCAAAGAAAAAATGTTCGACGAGGGCTCGTCTGCCGGGGACATTTTCTTCAAAGAGGGTTCTTCTGCCGGGGACCTTTTCTTCGACGAGGGCTTGGGTGCCGAAGAGAAAATGTTCGACGAGGTCTCGTCTGCCGGGGACCTTTTCTTTGACGAGGGCTTGGGTGCCGAAGAAAAAATGTTCGACGAGGGCTCGTCTGCCGGGGACCTTTTCTTCGACGAGGGCTCGTCTGCCGGGGACCTTTTCTTCGACGAGGGCTCGTCTGCCGGGGACCTTTTCTTCGATGAGAGCTTGTCTGCCGGGGACCTTATCTTCGACGAGAGCTCGTCTGCCGGGGACCTTTTCTTCGACGAGGGCTCGTCTGCCGGGGACCTTTTCTTCGACGAGGGCTTGGGTGCCGAAGAAAAAATGTTCGACGAGGTCTCGTCTGCCGGGGACCTTTTCTTCGAGGAGGGCTCGTCTGCCGGGGTCCTTTTCTTCGAGGAGGGCTTGTCAGACGGGGACCTTTTCTTCGACGAGGGCTCGTCAGCCGGGGACCTTTTCTTCGACGAGGGCTTGGGTGCCGAAGAGAAAATGTTCGACGAGGGCTCGTCTGCCAGGGACCTTTTCTTCAATGACGGCTCGTCTGCCGGGGACCTTTTCTTCGACGAGGGCTTGGGTGCCGAAGAAAAAATGTTCGACGAGGGCTCGTCTGCCGGGTATTTTTTCTTCGATGAGGCCTCGTCAGCCGGGGACCTTTTCTTCGACGAGCGCTCGTCAGCCGGGGACCTTTTCTTCGACGAGGGCTCGTCTGCCGGGAACCTTTTCTTCGACGAGGGCTTGGGTGCCGAAGAAAAAATGTTCGACGAGGGCTCGTCTGCCAGGGACCTTTTCTTCGACGAGGGCTTGTCAGACGGGGACCTTTTCTTCGACGAGGGCTCGTCAGCCGGGGACCTTTTCTTCGACGAGCGCTCGTCAGCCGGGGACCTTTTCTTCGACGAGGGCTCGTCTGCCGGGGACCTTTTCTTCGACGAGGGCTTGGGTGCCGAAGAAAAAATGTTCGACGAGGGCTTGTCTGCCGGGGACCTTTTCTTCAACGAGGGCTCATCTGCCGGGGACCTTTTCTTCGACGAGGGCTCGTCAGCCGGGGACCTTTCCTTCGACGAGGGCTCGTCTGCCAGGGACCTTTTCTTCGACGAGGGCTTGTCAGACGGGGACCTTTTCTTCGACGAGGGCTCGTCAGCCGGGGACCTTTTCTTCGACGAGCGCTCGTCAGCCGGGGACCTTTTCTTCGACGAGGGCTCGTCTGCCGGGGACCTTTTCTTCGACGAGGGCTTGGGTGCCGAAGAAAAAATGTTCGACGAGGTCTCGTCTGCCGGGGACCTTTTCTTCGACGATGGCTCGTCTGCCGGGGTCCTTTTCTTCGACGAGGGCTTGGGTGACGTGCGGCAAACAGACTCCACAATCAGTGAGATTGTAAAGTAGGTATGTTTATTCAGCGCTGGGCCGCACGGGGGGTAGTCCCACCAAAGTCGTGCGCGCCGCACTCGGCAGTTTGTCTCAAGTTTATACAGTCAAGTGTTACATATTCACAATACACCTATACATATGCATGACCTATCCCCGCTCCATATTAAAATTAGCTCCGAGAGGTCATTTCCATAGTCTCCTCTCAACTGCGCTTGCGCAGTGCCTCTTTATGGTGGTCGTCTGGTGGTCGCAGAGATGAAGATAGATGACTCCTCTTCGTCACCGCTAGTAACCTTCTTTCTTGCGCAGGCTCAGTGATTTCTTGGTATTCACCCAAGCCGCAGGACCAGTCTTAGCTGGCTCTTGGGGCCTGCTCCTGCTTCTTATCAGGAGCTGTCTTTACCTCATTGGCTGGTCCTTGGGACTAGCTCTTCTTATCAAAGACTGTCTTTGCCTCAGCTAATTTCAACAATGTAAGCACTAAACATCATCCTTCATCCCCCCTTATTATGTCTACTGAGATTCTTTTGACTCCCCTTGTTTCATGGGTGCCGAAGAAAAAATGTTCGACGAGGGCTCGTCTGCCGGGGACCTTTTCTTTGACGAGGGCTTGGGTGCGAAGAGAAAATGTTCGACGAGGGCTCGTCTGCCGGGGACCTTTTCTTCGACGAGGGCTTGGGTGCCGAAGAGAAAATGTTCAACGAGGGCTCGTCTGCCGGGGACCTTTTCTTCGACGACGGCTCGTCTGCCGGGGACCTTTTCTTTGACAAGGGCTCGTCTGCCGGGGTCCTTTTCTTCGACGAGGGCTCGTCTGCTGGGGACCTTTTCTTCGACGTGGGCTCGGGCGCCGTAGAAAAAATGTTCGACGAGGGCTCGTCTACCGGGGACCTTTTCTTCGACGAGGGCTCGTCAGCCGGGGACCTTTTCTTCGACGAGGGCTCGTCTGCCGGGGACCTTTTCTTCGACGATGGCTCGTCTGCCGGGGACCTTTTCTTCGACGAGGGCTTGGGTGACGTGCGGCAAACAGACTCCACAATCAGTGAGATTGTAAAGTAGGTATGTTTATTCAGCGCTGGGCCGCACGCTGGGTAGTCCCACCAAAGTCGTGCGCGCCGCACTCGGCAGTTTGTCTCAAGTTTATACAGTCAAGTGTTACATATTCACAATACACCTATACATATGCATGACCTATCCCCGCTCCATATTAAAATTAGCTCCGAGAGGTCATTTCCATAGTCTCCTCTCAACTGCGCTTGCGCAGTGCCTCTTTATGGTGGTCGTCTGGTGGTCGCAGAGATGAAGATAGATGACTCCTCTTCGTCACCGCTAGTAACCTTTTTTCTTGCGCAGGCTCAGTGATTTCTTGGTATTCACCCAAGCCGCAGGACCAGTCTTAGCTGGCTCTTGTGGCCTGCTCCTGCTTCTTATCAGGAGCTGTCTTTACCTCATTGGCTGGTCCTTGGGACTAGCTCTTCTTATCAAAGACTGTCTTTGCCTCAGCTAATTTCAACAATGTAAGCACTAAACATCATCCTTCATCCCCCCTTATTATGTCAACTGAGATTGTTTTGACTCCCCTTGTTTCATGGGTGCCGAAGAGAAAACGTTCGACGAGGGCTCGTCTGCCGGGGACCTTTTCTTCGACGAGGGCTTGGGTGCCGAAGAGAAAATGTTCGACGAGGGCTCGTCTGCCGGGGACCTTTTCTTCGACGAGGGCTTGGGTGCTGAAGAGAAAATGTTCGACGAGGGCTCGTCTGCCGGGGACCTTTTCTTCGACGACGGCTCGTCTGCCAGGGACCTTTTCTTCGACGAGGGCTCGTCTGCCAGGGACCTTTTCTTCGACGAGGGCTTGGGTGCCGAAGAAAAAATGTTCGACGACGGCTCGTCTGCCGGGGACCTTTTCTTCGACGAGGGCTCGTTAGCCGGGGACCTTTTCTTCAACGAGGGCTCGTCTGCCGGGGACATTTTCTTCGACGAGGGCTTGGGTGACGTGCGGAAAACAGACTCCACAATCAGTGAGATTGTAAAGTAGGTATGTTTATTCAGCGCTGGGCCGCACGGGGCGTAGTCCCACCAAAGTCGTGCGCGCCGCACTCGGCAGTTTGTCTCAAGTTTATACAGTCATGTGTTACATATTCACAATACACCTATACATATGCATGACCTATCCCCGCTCCATATTAAAATTAGCTCCGAGAGGTCATTTCCATAGTCTCCTCTCAACTGCGCTTGCGCAGTGCCTCTTTATGGTGGTCGTCTGGTGGTCGCAGAGATGAAGATAGATGACTCCTCTTCGTCACCGCTAGTAACCTTTTTTCTTGCGCAGGCTCAGTGATTTCTTGGTATTCACCCAAGCCGCAGGACCAGTCTTAGCTGGCTCTTGGGGCCTGCTCCTGCTTCTTATCAGGAGCTGTCTTTACCTCATTGGCTGGTCCTTGGGACTAGCTCTTCTTATCAAAGACTGTCTTTGCCTCAGCTAATTTCAACAATGTAAGCACTAAACATCATCCTTCATCCCCCCTTATTATGTCTACTGAGATTCTTTTGACTCCCCTTGTTTCATGGGTGCCGAAGAGAAAATGTTCGACGAGGGCTCGTCTGCCGGGGACCTTTCCTTCGACGAGGGCTTGGGTGCCGAAGAGAAAATGTTCGACGAGGGCTCGTCTGCCGGGGACCTTTTCTTCGACGAGGGCTCGTCTGCCGGGGACCTTTTCTTCGACGACGGCTCGTCTGCCGGGGACCTTTTCTTCGACGACGGCTCGTCTGCCGGGGACCTTTTCTTCGACGAGGGCTCGTCAGCCGGGGACCTTTTCTTCGACGAGGGCTCATCTGCCAAGGACCTTTTCTTCGACGAGGGCTCGTCAGCCGGGGACCTTTTCTTCGACGAGGGCTCGTCTGCCGGGGACCTTTTCTTCGATGAGGGCTCGTCTGCCGGGGTCCTTTTCTTCGAGGAGGGCTCGTCTGCCGGGGACCTTTTCTTCGACGAGGGCTCGTCTGCCGGGGACCTTTTCTTCGACGAGGGCTCGTCTGCCGGGGACCTTTTCTTCGACGAGGGCTCGGGTGCCGAAGAAAAAATGTTCGACGAGGACTCGTCTGCCGGGGAACTTTTCTTCAACGAGGGCTTGTCTGCCGGGGACCTTTTCTTCGACGAGCGCTCGTCTGCCAGGGACCTTTTCTTCGACGAGGGCTCGGGTGCCGAAGAAAAAAATGTTCGACGAGGGCTCGTCTGCCGGGGACCTTTTCTTCGACGAGGTCTCGTTTGCCGGGGACCTTTTCTTCGACTAGGGCTCAGCTGCCGAAGAAAAAATGTTCGACGAGGGCTCGTCTGCCGGGGACCTTTTCTTCAACGAGGGGTCATCTGCCGGGGACCTTTCCTTCGACAAGGGCTCAGCTGCCGAAGAAAATATTTTCGACGAGAAGTCGCCTGCGAAGATAAAATTTTCATCGACGGCTCGGCTGCCGGGGACCTTTCCTTCGACGAGGGCTCGGCTGCCGAAGAAAAAATTTTCAACGATGGCTTGGCTGCCGAAGAAAAAATGTTCGACGAAGGCTCGGCTGCCGAAGAAAAATTTTTCAATGAGGGCTCGGCTGCCAGGGACCTTTCCTTCGACAAGGGCTCGGCTGCCGAAGAAAAATTTTCGACGAGGGCTCGGCTGCCTGGGACCTTTCCTTCGACGAGGGCTCGGCTGCCGAAGAAAAAATTTTCGACGAGGGCTCGGCTGCCAGGTACCTTTTCTTCAATGAGGGCTCGGCTGCCGAAGAAAAAATTTTCGACGATGGCTCGGCTGCCGAAGATAAAATTTTTTAACGAGGGCATGGCTGCCAGGGACATTTTCTTTGACAAGGGCTCGGCTCCCGAAGAAAATATTTTTGACGAGGGCTCTGCTGACAAACAAATATTTTTGACTAGGGCTTGACTGCTGAGGACTTTTGCTATTACAAGGGCTCAGCTGCCGGGGACCATTTTTGCAACGAGGGCTCGGCTGCCGAAGAAAATATTTTCGACGAGGGCTTGGCTGCCGGGGACCTTTTCTACTACGAGGCCTCGGCTGCCTAAGGAAAAATATTCGACGAGGGCTTGGCTGCCGGGGACCTCTTCTTCGACGAGGGGTCGGCTGCTGAAGAAAAAATTTTCGAAGAGGGCTCGGCTGCCGAAGAAAAAATTTTCGACGAGGGCTCGGCTGCCGGGAACCTTTTCTTCGACAAGGGCTCGGCTGCTGAAGAAAAAATTTTCGACGAGAACTCGGCTGCCGAAGAAAAAATTTTCGACGAGGGCTCGGCTGCCGGGAACCTTTTCTTCGACGAGGGCTCGGCTGCCGGGGACCTTTTCTTCGACGAGGGCTCGGCTGCCAAAGAAAAAATGTTCGACAAGGGCTCGGCTGCCGAGGACCTTTTCTTCGACGAGGGCTCGGCTGGCGAAGAAAAAATGTTCAACAAGGGCTCGTCTGCCGAGGACCTTTTCTTCGACGAGGGCTCGGCTGCCGAAGAAACAATTTTCGACGAGGGCTCGGCTGCCGAAGAAACAATTTTCGATGAGGGCTCGTTTGCCAGGGTCTTTTTCTTCGGAGGGGGCTTGGCTGCCGAAGTAAAAATTTTCAACGAGGGCTTGGCTGCCGAAGAAAAAATTTTCGACAAGGGCTTGGCTGCCGAAGAAAAAATTTTCGACGAGGGCTTGGCTGCCGGGGACCTTTTCTTCGACGAGGGCTCGGCTGATGAAGAAAAAATTTTCGACGAGGGCTCGGCTGCTGAAGAAGAAATTTTCTACGTACAGCTCAGAAAAATTAAGTTTAATTCTCTACCTGTTCACATTGCTGGTGCAATAGGTGTAGCTGTAGTACAGGAGTAAGTAGTGTCATTTCCTGGAGAAGTTATTTTCTCTGCTCAGGGCTTTACTTGCTGTAAATTTAAGGCAGGTGAGAACAGTGCTGCTCCTCATCCAGCTGACTTTATAGCTTCTGGTGGTTTGCCCTTCCCCTTTCCCAGGTGATTGTGCTAAGGGTGGTGGGCGGAGGCTCGGAGTGTTTGAGCCACAGCCTCTGCTAGGGAGCTCATTGTTCTTCTGGGTTTTTCTCGTGTTGGTGCTTGGTTTTTTCTTGAGTCCTTTGCAGGTTTTGAGCTGGCTCAGCCTTTTGGGAAAAGGTGTTTGCCTGAGGTAAGAGCTTCAGGACCAGTTAAGGTTCAGCAGTATGCATAGTAGAAAGTAACACTTGTATGCAGCTTTTTTTTATCTTTTTTTCTTTTTTTCAGGTAAGTAATTTTGGTTTGAGTGTTCAGAGGTAGAAAGATGATTTAATAGTGTGCATTATTTGTTTTTTTTTTTTTTCTTTTTAGTTCTTCATGCATTGTGTTTTCCTGGAATTCCTGACTGTGTTGAAAACAGAACTTTGTGTTTTTTCCCAGTTCTGTTGTATGCTGTGTAAGTTGCTGATATCTCTCTTAACAGGACTGATGGTGACATTGTTTAGCAGGGGTTAGGGTGAGCGTTTTGTATGTATCTGTATATGGAGTTTTAGTATTTCAGAAGAAAGCAGAAGGGCCATGAGGCACAGTGCCTTTCAGGGTCTGGCATGCCTCGTTGCCTTTCCTCCATGCCATGTTGTCCCTAGAGCGTTTGCTGCTTGTGGCAGGCCCCTTGTAGATTATAAACCTTAGGACTTAACTTTATTTTGTGGGCATGTGGCAGAGTTCAGAGTCTCTGGGAAGCTGTAGGTGTTAGGAGGTGCCCCCAGAATTTGGGATGTGGCTCAGAAGAGCATCTCCTGAGGAGTAGCCACTGAAGGGGGTTCAGGGGTGCAAATTGAGGGCAGGAGATGTCAGGAAGCAGTGGGGTTCCTTTCCTGACAGTTGAGAAGAAGAAAAGGAGTTTCTAAAGTCTTGGGACTGGTGGGGAAAGGGAGGAGGGTTCACCAGCCTTTCTCAGATGAGTTTTGCAGTTGAATTTGAATGCCATAGAATGGTTTGGGTTGGAAGGGACCATAAAGATCTTCTGGTTCCAACCTCCCCAGCAATGGGTAGGGACACCTTCCGTGAGACCAGGTTGCTCAAAGCCCCATCTGACCTGGTCTTGAATGCTTCCAGGGAGGGCGCATCTGCAGGTTCTCTGGGCAACCTGTTCCAGTGCCTCACCACCCATAGTGAGAATCTTCTTCCTAACACCTAAACTAAATGTACCCTCTTTAGGACTAAAGTCGTTACCACCTTGTCCTATTGCTGTACACCCTTGTAAAAAGTGCCTCTCCAGGTTTCTTATAGGCACCCTTTATGTACCATGAAGTCTGCTATAAGGTCTCCTGCAAAGCTGCATGTCAATGAGCGGTCCAAGAAGGTGACGTGGTTGTCAGCCGGGTCAGTGTTGAATAGCAAAGTATTATGCGGCTGCTTGGTTAAGCATTTACCTTCTGTTTTGGAGGCGCTGTGTGGGCTATCTTTGAATTGGATGAGCGCTTGAGGAAAGCTGTGGATTAGTGAGGAGGAGCGTGGGGCCGATGACTTCTCATGAGCGCCATGCTAATTTGGTGTGTCTTGGTACCTTAGGTACCACGAGTGACGATGGCTGCAGGGTCTGACTCTGGAATGAGCAGGGAAGTGAACACGGTGGCACTTGTGAGGAGGGGGGAGTTGGGGAAGTAGTTGGCGTTGACCGGCAGGATGCTTACTCCCTTTCCTGGTTTGTTTTTTTTTGTGTGCTTGTTCTATTGCAGATGTTGAAGACCAATGTGTCACCTTGAGGAACATCCCAGTTAGCCTGTGTGGTTTTTGCGGAGGATGGATTTGGACCCTTCGCCCTTTGAAAGCTAAGTTGAGGGACCCGGGCTGGGGAGAGGCTGGGAGGAAGGGACACAGCTGGGAATTGCGGGGAGGGGTTTTAAAGTTAGTGCAGGAGAGAGGGCTGTCCCAAAGCAGTCCCCTTTGGGCAGGTGAAGGGAGTGGGTTGCTTTTCAGCACGAGACCAGCGTGTGCTGGGCAGGGCAGTTCCAGCCTGTGTCCGTGGTGGTGTGTAGTTTGTGTAGTCTGTCTTCTGTGCCTTCGACCTTCCTTGGCTCTCAATGCCATCATCAGTCTTTGTGCTCAGGGAGTACGGCATGCACTTCGGTCACTGTCCCTAGGGTCTTGAATGCCCTTACTCATCGGCACTGTGCCAATCGGGTGCTTTTTTTCTTGTGCTCAGAGCTCTAAAGCATGGATCGGTGTCAGACGGTACCAGCTGGCTGTCTTTTGCTGCGCTCTTCCAGGCTGCTTTGGCAGCTCTGCTCTCTAGCTGTGTGTTGTCGTGGACTGGGAGTTCTTCCCTGCATCTTGATGTTCCTAGATCTTGATGACAGGCTTCTTAAGGATCTGTCATCTTGGCTTTGACAGTACCATCTTGTAATGGGCCATTACTTTTGCCTCTTCTTCTTTGGGGCTGTCGTAGAGCCTCCTCGCTTTGTGGTTTTGGACACTGTAGGTCATCTTGCCGGACGGCACCTCCTGTCCGGGAGCCATTCTTCTTGCTGAGAGTTTTCTCTCTCTTTGAATCACCTTGTTTGTAGTGTTCTGTGTTGTGTGTGTTTGTGCACGGGTGTGTTTGGCTTGGAGCTGCTCTGCCCGGGGATGCAGAGTCAGGGGTAGGTGGAACAGCGATAAGAGTCTATGGGTGAAATGTTGATATGCCTAGATTTTTAGCATTGAGGGTTAAATGATTTTTGGGTCATTGCATGTGAGTAGTGGAGTGCATTGCAAGTGGATTGTGAGGTAGAATATAGTAAGGCAGTAAGCGGGCATTGGTGTTAATATTTTTTTTATGAGGACATTTTGTGGTAAGCTTCTAGAAATGGTTAAGGCATTGAGGTTTTTGGTTTTGGAATAGGTGGGAAGCAGGAGATTGGAGCTGTGGAGGATTTTTTATGCTGAGGGTGAAAGTGTCTATTCAACAGTTTTGTGTGTTGGTTTTGCAGGTGATCACGGGGCATGAGGCGATTGAAGGAACCTCGCGTTTAGATGATGTGGCTGCTACGGAGGTTGGACTGTGACTTGCACCACTATGAAAGCTAAGTATCAGGTTGAAAATCTACGTGTGGTGGAGATGGTGTGTGTTGAAACACTGGTGTAATGGAAGGGTAGTTTGTGGGGAGCTTCGAAGGAGGTTGGGCTGGGGCCAGGGGTTTTGCAGGCAGGGTGATTTTTGAGGCCCTGGTTGCTGCGGGTAAGGGGCGATGGCCCCTTGATGCCTTTTGGTGGCAGGATGGGTTAGTTGAGAGTGAGGGCTAGTGTGTCTGTGATCTGAATGAGTGGTGTGTTGTGAATGTGTGTAACCTTGTAGGGTTATGTGGTTTAGCTTTTTAATGGTCTCTTGCAGGTTGGATGGAGAAATGCTTGTCAGGCAATTAGAAAAAATAAAATACAATTAGAATTGAAAAAAACCCAGCTGGGGGATTTCCTCCCCCCCACCTGGCTGGTTTTTTTTTTTCCCTGGTCCCAGCTGGGAAGTGAAGAACATCTGTGAAGTGATGTTCATTGCCAATGTTTGGATGGGGGTCAGGCTTGGCCTGGGGTTTTGGCAGACAGGTCCCTGTTTGGGCGCCAAAAAGGACTGTAGTGGGTTGACCCTGGCTGGATGCCAGGTGCCCACCAAACCTGCTCTATCACTCCCCCTTCTCAGCTGGACAGGGGGGAGAAAATATAACAAAAGGCTCATGGGTCAAGATAAGGACAGTTTAATGAAGTGAAAGCCAAGGTCGTGCGCGAAAGCAAAGAAAAACAAATTATATTATTCTCTACTTCCCATCAGCAGGTGATGTCTAGCCACTTCCTGGGAAGCAGGGCTTCAATATGCGTAGTGGTTGCTCCGGAAGACAAAAATGCCCCCCCTTCCGTCTCCCTTTACTTAGCTTTTATATCTGAGCTGACGTCATATGGTATGGAATATCTGTTTGGTTAGTTTACGTCAGCTGTCCTGGTTATGTCCCCTCCTGAGATCTTGCCCTGCCCCAACCTGCCATTGAGGGGGGGGCAAAAATGTTGGAGAGACAGCCTTGATGCTGTGCCAGCACTGCTCAGCAGTAGCCAAAACACTGGTGTGTTATCAACACCTTTCTAGCTACTGATGCAGAGCACAGTGCTATGAGGGCTGCTATGGGGAGTATTAACTCCATCTCAGCTAGACTCAATATGGGCCTGCATGTCCCAGCTCCATCCCCCACATGTGGCGCACACATCTCCTGGCACAGGGGAAGTTTCCCGGGCTCTGCGCATGGCCCAGAGTGGGGCTGGATACAGCCTCTGCTCTATGGGGAGCTGCTTCCTGGGAGCAGGATCTCTCATGGGTGCACTGGGAAACCCTCATCAGGCCTGGATGCCTGAGAAACATCTCTGCACTGCTCTGTATCTCACCAAAACCAGGGGTGGAGGAAGGCTGCTTTGCTGGCCTCCAAAAGAACCAGATCACCTGGGATGCTCTGTGGCCACTGGCTGCCTTTGCTGTCAGGTGGGTCTCAAGGCTGCTCTGCCAATGGCTGTCCCCTCCCTGCAGGATGCTCTCCAGCGCACAGTACATCTCTGCTCAGTCACCCTGGGGACAAAGATCAAAAGGGAGGGATGGGGTTTGCTTTGCCCCCATTCCCAGGGTGCCACAAGAGACCTGCCACCCCCAAATCAGCTGTGCGACAGGGACACCACATACAAGCTGCAGAGGTGGGTGAGGAGGGCAGCAGGGAGTGGGCAGGACATTCTGCAATGCCCCCAGCACTGGCAGAAAGCAGAGCTGGAGACAACAGGGGAAGCCCAAGGCAGCCAGCAGTGGGGCCTGGCAGGGTGCAGCGCCTGCAGAAATGCCCAGCTCCTTGATCCTCGGCCGTGGGGCTGCAGCACATGGCTGGCACCGGCTGGGGCTTTGCTGGGAAAAACCAAGCTGGGGTGACCCTTGTGATAAATGATTTAGTCCCAAACAGGCTTTTAATTAAAGTTTACAATTTATTAAATGAATAAAGGCAAGCAAACAGCGCTGGGCGCGCCGGGAGCCTCTGCTCTACCACGACGCGCGCTGTGAAAAACAACACAGCTTCTTTTATAGTCTAGCGTTAGTTACATATTCATAATAGGTGTGTTCTCACTAAAAAAAACTTTCCACCTCCTGGCTGCGCAGGCGCAGTAGTTCTTTTTGTATCTTTTCGAATTCCCCCCAGTAACTGAGGGGTCCTCCAGGCAATGCATCTCTGACCAGGCTCCCCACTGCTCAGGCACAACAGCAGACATCCTGTGTAACAGCCAACACCCTGCACAATACCAGCTACGGCTACCAAAACCCAAACAAGTTCAACAACAAAACATAACAGACACTTCCCTTTTAACAAATGCGTATAACAAATTGCTTATACGCAGTTATCTCAATACACCCCATACTCACACACATACCAAGGGTCACCCCGTTCACAACATCGTTCAACACCATGACAAATGCCTCAGTTCTCCCTTAAGATCTCTTGCTTAACACTGTGTAGTTAATCAGCAAAACCAGTTTTGAGCTAGCAAAAAAAAGGACTATATACATGCTATCTGTTTCCTCTCGGTCTGTGGTTATACAAAGACCGACAAAGTGGTTAAAGATTATAAATTCAGCGAGGGTCACATTTTACTATACAAGTCTAGCATTGTTTTATATTGACACGAATCAGGTGAACACATTTCACACCCTGACACCCCGCACATGTACCCAGCCCTGGGATCTGACAACCTGTCGCTTTGCCCGTCACCACCACAGGATCCAGAAGCAGCGTTGCTGGCCCTGTCACATCCCACGTGTTGGGAGGGGGGAGTGACTAAGATTTGCAAATCCCCTCTGTGTGAATTAAGGTGAGATGACACTCAAAGTCCATACATAAACATCAACTTTAATGAGAGATTTCTACAGAAAAAAATATTCTGTAAATGCTGGCTCTCTCACAGTTATATATACCTAAGCTATACAGCTTTATGGGAAAACAAGGTATGCCTTGCGTTACTTAACAACTTTAAGAGAAAGGGGTGGGGGTAGGGGGGAGAGAGAGATCACCAGTCCTGGATCCAGCATCAGACCTGCCAACAGGGGCATTCAGTGGAGAGAGAGAAAGTGTGAGCCCTTTTACTCATACATACCCCCATATATTGGCCCCAGTTCCCAGACTTCTGGAACCTTCTCTCCCCCCAGTTCCAGGAGTGGTTGAGACACCAGTCAGTCAAGAGAAGTGACACCAGGCCCCTCCCCATGACTTCCATTTTGGACTTCTGGATCCTTCTCTCAGAGCTTTGTCCAGCCTCACAGTACAATCACTTGTGGCTCGTCCCTTTCAGGCCCTCACGTGGTCCTGAGCCATCTCTTGACAGCTGCCAGACACAAACCAGTCCTGGGACTCAACAGGCCTAAAAAGAGGAAAATTTGCCCAGACTTAAGCTGTTCCCAAGTTTTTGCAGGCATTACATTTTTTGAGCTGCCTAGTGGTGCCATTCCTGGGGAGCGCTCAAGAACCAGGGCAGCTACCTGTACCTGGGGACAATGGAGTCATGTCGCGACTGACCCTAGAGCAGGGGTCTCCCCAGGGGGTCCTGGGGCCTTGCCGTGCCCTCTCACTGCCCATGGGGATCCCCTTGCCACCCCTCCCACCACAGCATGAACATCTCTGGCACCAGCAAGGGCTGGTGTAGAGAACAGCCCAGGACAGCCCTGACCATACCACCACAGCAGGCTTTGGCCCCTGGTGTCCCACCATGCTGGCCCCCCCTACCGCACTTGCCCAGGGACACAGTGTGGGGTTAGCAGCGGAAAAGGGGGACAGTGGGGGGAGTAGGGGGCACTGAAGGATAAGGGGGTGGAACTGAGGGAGGCACAGAAATTTAAAGGGGTGTGGGCAGGGGGCAGAAGGGAGGCACTGGAGGACAAGTGGGGAATGTCAGGAGGATCTTAAAGGGTCAGCAACAGCACAGGGGCTGAGCAGAGAGACGGAGTGTAGCAGAGGGGTCTGGCTGGCCCATCAGACCCCTGCCCATTAACACAGGCCCCGCTGGTGCTTCTCCCCAGTCCCAGCAGGCCTGGGTACATCTGCGTGGGGCAGGGACAGTTCCACACAGGGAGCCCACCAGCAGATATGTGGTTTTGCCCCTCAGGCTGCTGTGCCCCCTGGCCCTGCTTGAGCCCATGTAAGCCTCTGGCCCCCTGTCCTGGGGATCTCACCATATGTCTGATCCAAACTGAAGACTCGGCAAAGTTTGCTCAAACACAACACGTGCTCCTGCCTTGCATGGTCATGTTCCCTGATAGAGGTGAGGATGGAGCTGTAAAAGGGAGTCAAGCCCCTTTCTGGGTTGAACACTAGGCTGAGGCAGGGTCCTTCTGTGGAGGGCACCAGCAAGGGCCAAAGTGCTGGAGCCAGGGCTTTCCCTGGCCACCTGCAGTGCTGAGGGCTCCGGCAGTCCTGGGAGCTGAGCGTGCCAGGCGCAGGGCAAGTGACTGAGCTGGACGTTCTCCAGCAGCAGGCATTTGTATGATGGGTGCTCAGAGGGACCCCGACCTGCCCCATTGCTGCAGGGGGTTGGTCCCAGGCACATGTGAGCCCTGGCTCCCTGCACATCAGGCTTTGCATTGCCCTGAAACAGTCTGAGCCTCCTCCCAACCCCACAGAGCTTCTCAGCCCTGCCAGTAACTCCTTTTTCTCCCCAACTTGCTGCTCACATGGACCAGATGCCTTGGTTCAGCTGCATCTCCTGAAAGAAAGCAAAAGACCAAGAAGCCAGAGACATGGGGCGAGAGGTCCTGGTAAAGTGGAGTCCCTGGAGATAGTCTTTGGGAGAGGTTTCTCATGTCAGGCCAGGCCAGGCAAACAGATGAAACAGTGGAGCGGTAAGGCTCCAGTAGGCAAGTGCTGAAAGGGGCTGAGCTCTGCCTGCTAGCCCATTATATTAGCTCTCCTGATAGCAGTAACAACTGCAACCACAACAGTTGCTGAGGACAAGCTATTTACTGAGCACCATCTTCTCTGAACAAACAGAAGTGTAACTCTTGACACCTCACTTCCTCCAAGCAGCACCGTCCCAGGAGAGGAGCAAGCTGTGGGCCAGGTGGGGGGCTGGAGGGAAGCCTGTGACACTAGCCGGGAGGTGAGGACCAGCCCACAGGGGCACAGTGCCCCCAGGCCAGCACGGCCCCAATCCTGTGGCCACGGCCCCCCAGAGCATGGCCAGGTTGTGCTGTGCCATTGTGCCACCCCACCTCGGTGGGAGGTGAGCGGTCCCCGAGGCAGTCCTTGTGCATGGAGGGCTGAGGGGGCCCAGGCTCTCGGGGTGCTGCGACCTAGAGATTGAGCCCTGGGACGTTGCCTGCTCTGGGAGCAGAACAGGCACCGTGGGCGACTCGCTCCGATGTGGCTGTCCCTGTTGCTCTCCGCTGGGGGAGGGAGCGGCCGCCGGGGCTGCGGCTGCCCTGAGGGAGAAGGTGAGCGGGGCCGGGCGTCCCTGCGACCGCCCACCTCCCGGGCGAAAAGCATGCTGCAGGCGGAGACGTGCTGCGGTGGCCCGGAGCGGGGCGGCGGGGCCGCCGGCTGCCGGCGCCGGAGCCAGGCTACCTAGGCGGCGCTTCCGGTGGAGGTGAGGTGGGACGGTGTCCCCGCAGGGTCAGGCAGAGGGCAGGCGCGCCCCGCGGCATGCCGGGAGCTGTAGTCCTGGGCAGGGGGCTGCCGGGCGGCCATGTTGTCTGGGGCAAGGCAGGGAACGCAGTCTCTGCTCCAGCCGGGGCCCCGTGCCGTGCCGTGCCCTGCCCTGCCCGCTCCGTGCGGGCTCCTGCGGGGCTGCAGCCATGCCTGCTCCCCAGGTCCCGGGAGCACCTGCGTCTCGGAGACACAGCACTGCGGGTGTGCCCCCCTGTCCAGCTGGCTCTGCCTTTTTTCCGTTCCTCTTATTCTGTCCTGCTTCTCGGCCTTTCTTTCCTTTTCTTCCATGTCTGTCCTCCAGTCTGTTGCTTTTATTTTTCCTCTTGGTCTCCTTGTCTGGATTTGACCCTCTATTTCTCTAATCCTCTGTGTCCTATTCACTGTCCTTTTTCTCTCTCTGTCTCTATGTCCCGTTCCCTGTCCCCATCTTTCTCTATCCCTCCTTTCTTCTTCTCCCCCCCCCGCCCCCCCACTTCTCTATCCCTCTGTGCTGCTCCCCAACCCTACTTCTTCCTCCATATCTTTGCAAGACTCCATGTCCCTATTTTTCTTGATTTTTCCATCTCTCTGGCCTTTTCCCTGCACCTTTCTTTCTCATCTACTCGGTCTTTTCCTTCATCATATTTTTCTCTTTCTAGTCCTTCTCCCCATCAGCTTAACCTGAATGACCAGGTGTCCTTCTGCTCTGGTATTTACCTAGCATTACCCCAGGGAAGATCTGTGTCTTCAGGGCTAGGGATCATTTGCGAGCTCATCTCCTTATGTAGATGGCACAGCTAGGTGTAGTTAAAGCAGAGATTGTTCTCAGCTGGTGCTCTATGCATCTTGTTGAAACAGCAGGGTCGTGGGCCTTATTTTGAAGGAAGGTTTCTTGTCTGTGCTTATTGCTCCTAGGGAGGCTGCACAGGAGTGGTGTTGGGGTCTGCAGGGATGGGTGGGACCTGCAGTGATTCCTCAGAAACGTGAAGTGGACTTACTGTAATGGACTTGAATGAAACCACACTGACTGCGTATGGTTTTCTTCCTCAGCTCCAATTCCAATCTGTGTGCTTGGCACTAATCAACAAGAGACCCTGCACTATTTTCCAGATGTCAGTGTCTGCCAGTTAGTGGAGAACGTCACTTAGGTAACGGTGCAGTTGATCTGTGATCAGGGATGTGTACTTGCATGATGGGGCTTTTATGAACATTTTCTGGTTTTGCCACTTCAAAGCCCTTCTTTTTTTCTGGGAATTTTTAAGACAGCATTTTTTATTCTGGGCTTCAGGCTGGAGTTGGACTTAATGCTGAATGGCTGATATAATGGGCTCTGTAAAACATGAGAGAGAACCCTACTTTTTCGCTGTTGTTTTCTAACACTCTCTGAACTTTGGAAAGCAAAAGGAAGAGTGGTCGAAAGAGCCTGTTATTTGAGTAACATGTTCCTGTAGCGTGCCCATATTTGTATGGTGAAGGTTTCCTACCTGTAGTATGATTTTGCTGGGCTGTGAGGCTGTATTGGAGTAGCAAAGGTAAGAAGTATCATCTTTAAAGGTAATGAAGCTGTAGCAAAGCAAGCAGGAAAAGCTAGTTTCTTCCTAGAATGCTGCCTGACAAAAATAGTAGCAAGTAAAGGCACTTGCAATTAGCTTTTTTATGCAGTCTTCATAAGGAGCTTGTGGTATTGATTGATTTCTGGGAAGCAAGGCAGCAGTGAGGAAAACTTGGGCTTGCCTAAACGGCTTCTTTGCCGTAGGCAGGGTTTGAGCATTCACACTAGAACAGGTCTTTACTACAGTTTACGAACACAGAAAGTGAGCTGTCTGTAAGGAAGGTTTCAGCAGAAGTAAGGCCCAATTTGCTAAATTGGGTCTTTTGTATGCAGGCAAATAACAATGGCTTGGCAGTGTTTACATCTCAAGTGCCTGAGTTGTGTTAATGCAGGCTGTAAGGGTGTTTTCAGGGGTACTTCTGGACTGCAGGTCACGTGCCTGAGTGGTACTAAGTCCCAGGATGAGCCAGCTCCTGCCAACAGTTTGAGCTGAGAGGATGTGACAGAATGGAAACCGTCTTTGTTGTGGACCCCGAACGTCAGAGATGCGGATACATTGCTGACGTGCCCCCAGTCCAGAGATGTGGGGAGTTTTGCCAACAGTCCGGTAAGTATTCTGTTTTCTGCTGGAATGGCTTTCCAGATGGATTTAACAAATTATTGCCTTTCTGCTTGCTGTGGCTATCTATAGAAGGGTCCTGCTGTTTGTTTGGGTTTACCAATGTAAGGGCTTTGGAGGAGAACTGGCTAAACCAGCTTTCTTTTTGTGGAGATTACTAGCATTTGTGTAGAAAAGTAGAGGTTCAGTCAGTAAATCTTATAGCATAGTGCTGTGCTTGGACCATGGAACTCTGTCTCCTGGAGGTGCATTTCATTTGGACCAATTATTTTCTCAGCTAAGTCTATCCAAGTCTTACAGACTTGAGCCCCATGGGATCGTGACGTTGTAGTTCGAGTAGCAATGTTTGGTTTGCTGTTGCTTTGCCAAGGCTAAGCCCCTTGCAGGATAATGGTCCTGTAAAAAGCCTGGGGCTGCAGTCTTCTCAGTACTCTTCTGTAGCCTTTATGCTGCCAGGGTGTTGATGCTGTTTCTTCAGAAGTAAAATTCACCTTAATTGTGGGATGTCTTTCCTGCTGTCTCTGGATGGAGTAATCCCTGGTCACGCTCTACCTTCAACCTAGGCAGGTTATTTTCCCTCATTCCCGTCTTTTTCTGAGGTGAACATCACAGTTGTTATAATCATGAAAAAGCTGAATTCTTTTTTTCCTTGTACAAATATTACTTCAAAATAGCCTCTTCATTTCCCTGTTCTGTATTGGTAGCTCTGAGCATTTAATCTGGTCTACCTGACTCTCCTGAACCCCAAAGCAGTGTTCTGAAGGAGGCTTATTAGGATTGCTTCAGCGGTGTTAAAATCAAAGCTGCTTGCTCTGCTTTAAATCAGGGTGATGGAAAAGGGCACTCTGGTTTTTGAGTCTTTTTTTCCCTTTAATTTTTAGATTGGCAGAGGAAACTTCTGTCGGGCCTTCTCTTTGCGTACATCCTGGTGCTTCTCTTGCCAGCTTTCTTTGCTAAACACAGGCTATTGCTTAAAAGTTCCATCAGAGGTGGATGCCTGTCACACAACAAGGGTTCTTTTGGTATCGGACAATAAAGCGGCAAAGGTCTACAGACCAAGTCTGATCAACCTTATTATAATAATATAAATTGACAATCAATATCATTAAGCCTGAGTGGAGTGGAAGCAACCTAACCATGAGCAAAAGAGAGAAGGGGAAACCTCACTTGCCATGTAGGCAAGGTACAACACCATTAATGATTAATCTTACCCGCTGATGAGCAACAGTCAGGGAAATTGTCGACCTGTCGTGTTCTCTGTCACGATGTAAGGACGTCTCCTTTGCTGGGCAGCACCCCTGGACCAGCCAATGAGAGCTACCCTGAGTTAGTGTCGGGGGACCTTATTTATGGGACTGCGCCTTCTCTGTTCAGTTGTATGACTGACAAGTTGAGGTAGACACATAGTTTACATACAAAGCTGGCTGTGTCTCAAAAGGGTTGGTGATCTGCAAGTAGTTATATGCGGTTGGTCATAGGTGTCTGTGTGCGAGTGGGTCCGTGCAGCTGTGTAAGCAGTGCAAGCTCGCCATATAAGTGCTTTCCACTGTCCCATGCCGTACTCAAGGTCAGGAGCGTCTCATCACACTCCACCCCTTGTGGCATGGGTAATGGCATGATCCAGTGGTTGGGCTAACAGCCCTGCAGAGTGAGGGTGTGAGCCTCTCTTGCCTCTACACATGCGAAATGGCTGGGCATGAATGGAGAGACGGTGGAGGAGGAAGATTTCCCAAGCAGGGGGCAAAAGCGAGATTAATTGCTATCGGTGTGTTCAATTGTTTGGTTCTATGATACGTGGCAAAGCAAAGCTTAATCACAATCGAAACAAAACTTATTAATGAGATAAAGAATATTACAATAATAAGAGTTTTCGTTAATATTTTTTGCAAATTTAAGGATGGTATCTAACTAAACAGGTCAGAAAGTGAAAATCCACCAGGAGATACTGTGATTTGGTGTAATGTTTGTAAATGGCACGGATGTCATGTTCAATTTGTCCAGATTTGTTAACATTGGTGCAACAGGTGGTATGAATCAATGCACAGATGCCTTCTCATTGCAGGGTAAGCATATCAAGTACTAGACGATTTTGTCCTGCTATCAAAGCTAAAGAAGAATTTTCCTGTTGCAAGGCTGAAGTGGCATCTACTGTGCAATTGCCTGTGGCTTCCATGGTATCAGATAGATTTTTAAGAGCTCTTTCTAGTTTGTTTGCCCCAAGTCCGGGAATTCAGATTCTGATTAAATGTCTCCATCTGGAATCATGGGGGGTTCCTCATATACTGGGGTGAAGAGGTGGCAGGTCAGATCTATGCATGCAGCGGGGGCTGCATTAATCCCCCACCTCCTACTGCATGAGTGACTGCAGGCAGAGGCGCTGTGAAATGAACATCAAACCTTTAATGAATTAAGAAAGAAATAGAGATATGGGAGAGGGCTGGGACTGCAGTGGGTGGGTGCAGGTCGCATGTCGCAGGGATCCATGCTTCCACACCTTCTCTATTAACCTATCAACAGCAGTTGGGGGGCGTGGGGCCCTTTGTCCCCTGGCATCCCTCAGGGTTCTGTCTTGCTTGCTGGGGACGTTTTTGCCGTTGGATACCCTCTGCTTGCTGCTGCCTGCTTGCTACCTGCTGCTGCCTGCCACACCATCCCTGTCTGGCTTCCTCTCCCACAGGGTTTTTGAGTGTTTTACCACCCAGCACACCACCATCTTCTTCCTCTTCTTGTGTGGGATGTTGTCCCGTGGGGAGGTCTCTTGCGTCTTGGGGGTCCCTGTTGGTGTGGAGTGCTTGGCCTGCTTGCTGCCCACCTGTCCTGATCTGGGCACCACCTGGCAGGAGACGACGCCTGGCAGCAGCGGCAAGTGGGTCAAAACCATGTGTGGCTGCCTCCGCAGCGCCTCCTCCACCAGCTGGGCCATGCGGGGCGGATGATGCCTTGGGGCAGCTGTGGGGCTCAGCAGAGGACTCTCCAGAGGACCCTTCAGGGACTCTCTGGAGGACCCTTCAGAACACCCTTTGGACAACCCTTCAAGGGACTCTCCACGGGACTTTCCACAGAAGTCTCCACAGGACTCACTGGCAGCCAGGTGGGGAGGACCACTGCCACCCTCCCCTGCTTCCCTTGGGGTCCAGCAAGGGGGACGTCGCCACCCCCAAGAAGGGGTTGCTGTCACCCAGCATCGCCACTGCCACTTGGTGCTCAGGGCAGTCGCCTTCCACCCTGTACTCTGAGGAGTCAGAGGGCTGGTTGAGGAAGGCAGTGCTGGTGAGGCTGTCGGAGATGTCGAGGACATCGGGGATGGTGTCCTCGCCATCCCCCACCTTGCCACCGATGCTCGCTCCTTGGGGCAGCCGCCCTCTGCCGTGTACTCGGAGAGCTTGTTGAGGAAGGTGGTCAAGCTGAAGCTGTTGGGGTCATTAGGGGTGGTGTCCTTGCTGTCCCCCAGCATCATCGCCTCCACTTGCTCCATGGGGCAGCCACTCTCTGCTCTGTACTCCAAGAGGTCAGGGAACTTTTTGAGGTAGGTTGTCAAGTCGGGGACATTGGAGACACTGGGGACAGTGTCCTCGCTGTTCCCCAGCCCCACTGCTGCCGCTTGCTCCTTGGGGAGCCATGTACTCTGAGAGGTCAGGGAGCTTGTTGAGGAGGGTGGTCAAGCAGGGGCTGTTGGGAATGTTGGGGACATTGCGGACGGTGTCCTTGCCATTCATGGTGTTGAGCCAGGCGAGCGTGTCGGTGATGTCCATGGTGAATGACTGGTAGTCCTGAAACCTCAGGTTGTCCCCTGCCAGCTCAGGAAAGGCATTGGCAGAAGCATCTGTCCCCAGCTCAGGCAGATCCAGGGGCTTCTCCAGGGCTGCTGGGATGGTCACCCCTGCTGAAAAAGCAATCAAAACCAGCCCAACAGTGGGGTGATGCAAGCTTTCCTGGGCATGAGAGGCCTGCCAGTGGGCTCTGCCGCCCCCCAAAACTCACCTTTGGGCTTTGTCTTGGTTCCGCCTGTGGAATGATTGCTGGAGGTGACTTATTGATATGTCCCCCTGCTTAAGGGAAGGTAAACCTCCAGGGTGGAATGCAGTGGATATACAAGAAATCTGTTCCATAATAATGCCCTAAGCAACATTACCTGCAACCTTAGGTGTTAGCAGCACCAGGGGAGCTTGGTATGCTGACTCTAAGAGAAGCAACACAGAGGGTGGAGCGGAGTGGTGACACTGCAGCCAGGCTCTGCGATATCACTGCAGGGATCGGGAACTGGAACTACTGGAACAAGAATGGAAGGTCCCTGCATTGAATCCACTGAAGCAAGGAGGTGAAACAGTGGGGGTTCTGTCAACGCTATGGCCTTACTTCTGATTTATGTCATAAGTGCCCAGTTCTGGAGTAGTGACATGCTACATCATGTTCTCTGGGTGAACTTTGCTCATTATAATCTCATTATAATACCAGAACACACCTCCATCTCAAAAACTACCCACCTCCGAGGTGCAACCACCCCTCACTGAGCATGTGCTCTGAATTTTCTCTAGCATATACCTTTAAAAGTAAAGCGAGAGAACTTTATACCAATCAAAGTAAAGGTATGTATGACTAGAGTCACTCAAGCTCCACCTAAAAAATAAGAAAATATAAAAGGGCTTAAGAGAGGAGGAATTTTAGGAAAGACACCATCATAGACAAGTCAGGAGGACATCGCTGACTTCTGGGATCAGTCGACAGGCTGAACCTCTGTTCCCCCCCATAGGAACGCCTGTTGGGTAAGATTCAAGCCCTCGGTTGTACCGAGTGCTTCCCCGTATAGAGTTTTCCCATAATCTAGCGTGCTTGTAGTCGACTGTATTATTATTTGCACGTGCTTTGCAGACAGTGTATTTATCACCGGCAATCCAAAAGAACCTGTACTGTTGCTTTAATAAACTGCACTGCTCATTAATCTAGTCATGATAGTTCGTTAATGCAACTAAACTCCCTAAGTCCAGTAATTCTTGTGCGTTGAACATGGCTAAACTGAGAGTTCAGTACGCTATTAAGTGCATCCGTCATCGTGATAGTTCAGTGTATTGAATGCGACCAGACTTATAGCGTTGAATTGGACATCACGCAGCAGTTAAACCTAGCCACCCCCAGCCCCTCTGACATCTGAGGATAAGCTGGAATGCAAGGTGGTTTATTTTCTGCCAAACTTCTTTACCCTTTAACGCAACACCGCCGAGTTGGCAGAGCTGGGGCAGGCCAGTGGGGGCTGGCGTCAGGGATGCTGTCCTCAATGACCACCATGTCATTGTCAGAGGCCTCCAATGGCTTCTTGGTGCTGCTGGGCAGGGTGTGGAGCACAGGGAGGCCCTGCACCCAGTGCTGAGCCATGGGCTACAGGGGCTCCCCATGGACCACAGCCCATGGCCCCAGCCCCATCTGCTGGTGGGGCAGCAGCATCCCCATCACCACCTGCTGTCCCCAGCCGTCAGCAGGGGAACAGGGAGCAGCCATGGAGGGAAGCAGCACCTCACAGGGGAGTTATACCAGCTGCCCTGTGGCCCCCAGGGGCCCTGGCACCCCCTGCCAGATGGTGGCCTGGGCCAGCTGGTAGGTAACGGTGTGGGCACAGGCAGGCTCATAGGACACTGGTAGCCCCAGGACAGGGGACGGCACCCAGGCAGTGACTTGTGGTGGCATGGCTGGGGCAGTGAAGGTCACACCGGGCACCTCTGATGCCATCAGTAGCCGGAGAGGGAACATCTGTCTTGGGGGAAGCAAAGAGGGGTGATGGGGTGAGATACTGGTGGGCAGAGCTGGTTGGGGGGTTACCTGGAGGGCAGGAGCACCAGGAGGAGCGGGAGCCTGCTGCTGTACCTGCTATGGCAGTTGGTCAATGTTGGGTTTGTTTGGGGAAAACAAACTGGCGATCATTCTGCCAGCGCCTGCTTCAGCCAGCCTTGCAATGGTTTGATTTTTTGTACCACAACTTCCTATCTCAATGATTTTCCATCCCCATGATGATTTCCTGACCTCAGTGATGGTTTTCCGTCCCCACCATGGTTTCCCATCCCAGTGATGGTTTCCCATCCCAAGCTTGATTTTTTAGGGGAGGTGAATTTCGCGTCCAAGGGGAAGGGATGGGGCCAGCACCAGTAGCCTTGCAGTGCCGCCATGTGTGTGCTGCCCCATCCTGCGCCAGTGTTGGGGATGGGGCTGAGGGGGGAGGGGGGGTTGCATTGTTTTTGTCCTCCCCCTCTCTGCCCTGGGGGAGCAACTGCTGCTCCCAACTGTGGTGGAACCAATGCTGGTACCAGTACCATGCAGCCATGATGGGGAGCTGTCACAAAAATTTGGCAGCTGGTCTGTGCCAACCGAGAAGAGAGGCTGGGATGTAAAGTGTAGCATTACAAGAGGAATTATTGCATTCATGTGCATGAGCTGTCCCATTCAAACTGGGGCACCCTGAATGCGGTCTTACACATAGTTCTTATACCTTTCAAGCATTCAGGTCCAACGTGATTTGACCAGTTGCTACTTAACACACAGACACAGACACAGACGCGCACGCGCACACACACACACACGCTGCTGTTTTGGAAAGTAACTCTAATCTGTGGCCATGTGACCCCTTGTAAAAAGGGAGTCTCCAACTTCTCTGTAGCCACCCTTTAAATACTGAAACATGGCAATAAGGTCTCCCCTAAGCCTTCTTTTCTCAAGGCTGAACAAGCTCAGTTCTCTCAGCCTTTCCTCATGTGGCAGGCTTCCCAGTCCTTTGATCATCTTTGCGGCCCTTCTCTGGACCCTTTCCAGCCTGTCCGCAACTTTTTTGTATAGCAGGGACCAAACTGAACACAGTATTCCAGGTGTGGCCTGACAAGTGCTGAGTAGAGTGGGATAATGACTTCTTTATCTCTGCTGGTGATGCCCTTGTTGGTGCAACCCAGCATCCTGTTGGCTTTTTTTTGCCACAGCAGCACACTGTTCACTCATATTGAGCTTGTGGTCCACCAGGACCCCCAGGTCACTTTCCACAGAGCTGCTCCCCAGCTGGGTAGATCCCAGCCTGCGCTGCACTCATGGGTTATGTTTTCCCAGATGCAAGACCTTACATTTGACGTTGATGAACTTCATAAGGTTCTTGTTAGCCCACTCTTCCAGCCTATCCAGGTCTTCCTGCAGGGTGGCTCTCCCTTCCAAAGTGTCTACTTCCCCACTTAGTTTGGTGCCATTGGCAAACTTGATCAGGGTACACTTGATCCCGTCATCCAGATCACTAATGAAGATGTTAAACAGAATTGGGCCCAATATTGATCCCTGGGGGACCCCACTTGTGACAGGTTGCCAATTTGAAAAGGAGCTATTTACTACCACCTTCTGGGTGTGGCCTATCAGCCAGTTCCCCACCCACTGCACAGACCTCTCGTCTAGACCATAACACATCAGTTTTTCTAGGAGGAGGCTATGGGAAACTGCATCGAAAGCCTTGGAGAAATCCAGGTAGACAATGTCCACTGCTTGCCCCACATCAACTGAGCAGGTTATTTTGTTATAGAACGCGATCAGTTTTGTCAAGCACAGTTTGCCCTTGATGAATCCATGCTGGCTTTTCCCAATCACTGTTGTCCCAAAAACTTGGGTCCGTTAGCCAGTGTGCATCACCCAATTTACACACATTGTTGAGGTATATTCTTTTATTATGTAAATGTGCAGATATGCATGCATGGCACAAACCAGCACACCCTTGGTACAAACTGACAGTTATTTATACACAAAATGTAGTCAGCTAGTACATATTCATTGTTATTCTATTAAATGATTGGTTAAAATTCTTTGCGTATCATAAATAACTATGCATGCCTGCTATGATTATTGAGGCCTTTACTTCCTTAATCTTTTGGGTCAGTGGGTTTCTTGAGTGGGTGGTCCTTGAGTCAGTGGTTGTGATCTCCCCCTGCCAGAATTACCTTTCCTCTAGTTTCACTTAAATTTGGTCCTTCACAGACCTTTGACAAAGCAGACTATCATTCAATTTGGGGTTTTGTTCTCAGACAGCAATATCCTGGTTTACAACGCCAAAGTATTGTTAGGGTAAAAAGAACTAAGTTAATCTTTATTGATATCATCACATGCTTCATTTGAGTTGTGATAGTCCCCAGGAGGATTCGATCCATAACTTTCCCAAGGAGTGAAGTAAGACTGATGGGCCTATAATTTCCTGGATCCTCCTTTAAGCCTTCTTCCAGTCTTCTGGGACGTCTCCCGATCTCCACGACTCCTCAAAGATTACGGAGAGCAGCCTCACAATGATGCCAGCCAGCTCTCTTAACACTCTCGGGTGGATACTGTCAGGGCCCATGGATTTGTAGGGGTCAACCTCCTGTAATAGTTCACATACCAGCTCTTCCTTCACTGATGGTGATTCTGTGTTTGCATCAACCTGGATTTTTGTTCCCAAGGCCTGGGGCCCAACAGTGCTGGTAAAGACAGAGGTGAAGAAAGTGTTGAGAACCTCTGCCTTTTCAGTGTTGTTGGTGACTAATTCACCTCTCCTGTTTAACAGCGGGCCAGTATTTTCCTTCTGTTTCTGCTTGTTGGTTCTGTACCTGAAGAACCCTTTCTTATAGTTTTTGACATCTCTGGCCAATTTCAATTTGAGCTGAGCTTTTGCTTTTCTAACTGCATCTCTGCATGCCCTGGCAATGCCCTTGTAGTTTGCAACAGGTCAGTCTTGCTGCAGTTCCTTATCTCTGATGCAAGATAAGGGGAGGGTTTCACAGAGATGTTGAAGGGGTGGGGATGCTGGCATCATCTGGGTAGTCCAAGGGTATCCTTTCTTCTTCAGAGTGGGGGCTGTCCTCCTTGCAATGATCTGGGGTCCTTTAGTCATGCTGACTTAACCATGACTATGCCGTATACAATGTAAATTGTATCTATCTATCTATCTGTCTATCTATCTATCTTAAGAAAGTTCATACAATTTCATACTATAAAGAGTAATTGGTGCAATAGTTAGGGAATGAGATTTTCATAACAGAGCCCATGGGGTATCCCTTTGTGGGGGTCCCCAGGAGGCACTTGTGGGGGTTGCTTATAGTGGGATGGGGGATGTGGGTACTGGGGGTGATGGTAGCAGCATGGGGTGGAGGTGATGTTCGTGGGGACACCAGTACCAGCCTGAGCTGGAGATGCCAGTAGAGGGGATGTCAGTACCACAATGGGGTAGAGATGGTGGTTTAAGGCCGCTGTGCTGTGGGGTTTAGAATCTTAGAATCATTTAGGTTGGAAAAGACCTTCAAGATCATCGAGTCCAACCATCAACCATGCCCACTAAACGATGTTCTGAAGTGCCTTGTCTACGTGCTTTTTGAATACCTCCAGCGATGGTGACACCACCACTTCCCTGGGTGGCCTGTTCCAATGCCTGACAACCCTTTCAGTAAAGAAATTTTTCCTAATATCCAACTTAAACCTCCCCTGGCGCAACTTGAGGCCATTTCCTCTCGTCCTATCTCCAGCCACCTGACAGAAGAAACCAGCACCCACCTCACTACAACCCCCCTTCAAGTAGTTGTAGAGTGATAAGGTCTCCCCTCAGCCTCCTTTTCTCCAGACTAAACAGCCCCAGTTCCCTCAGCCGCTCCTCTTAAGACTTGTGCTCCAGGCCCCTCACCAACTTGGTTGCCCTTCTCTGGACACGCTCCAACACCTCAACGTCTTTCCTGTAGTGAGGGGCCCAAAACTGAACATAGTACTTGAGGTGTGGCCTCACCAGTGCCGAATACAGGGAAAAGTGCTGCATAGAGGGGAACCGGCTTCAGGTGGACTGGCTGCAGGAATGCATCACTTTGCCAAGAATCAATGAGCCAGTTCATTCAAAAATTGTGAAAAAAGGTGTCGGCAGTTCATTTTGGTGTTTATTTTTGATAAGTGGTGAGAGAAGAGCACAGCATGGTTGCTGCTGTTTGACCAGTCAGAGTGTGGGACGGGATTGCAGTGGTGTGCACACCCTGGGGGTGATGAGGAATGGCTTCTGGGAGTTGTTGGCAGCTTTCTGGGTGCCAGCAGCACCACCTGGGCACCCCGGATACAAGGAGGTCTGTCTGGGCCGGATCTGTTAGGGCAGGAGGGATACTGCAGGCAGCCCTTGCCAGCGCTGCGAGGTGCTCAGAGGCTGCATAGCCCGATGAATATGGTGCCAGAGCTGAGTTTTGGGAGTGGAGGCTGTGAGGAGTCAGTATGGCAGCACTGCTGGTGTGTGAGCTGCCTGCCTGGCTGTCTCTGGAGGTCCTGCTGCTGTGTCCTGGGGGCGAGCTCTGCTCTGGAGCAGTTTGAGCACAGCAGTTGTGCCTAAAACAAACACTGTGGGTCATGTCCGTGGGGTTGCAGAGCTTGTGATGGGGAGCAGTGCTGTTTCTTCACCTCCATTTGAGGCGAAGGCCTGTGATAAAGCCTTCACCAAACAAGAACTTCAGTTTCTGGGTGTGTTTGTCACGCTGCAGAGTTTTGGCCTGATAGAAAGTCTTTGGTCAGTCCTGGAAACCCTCAGCCGAACAGTCCCAAAGTTGTGAGGGCCTAAGCACGTTCTGGTTTGGCTCCATGTAACTTGTGTGTCTGTCTTTGCTCGTTGCCTGCATCTTTCTCTTTGAAGGGATCATCTTTGGGAGGTTCTGCAGCACTTGCTGCAGGACTTGCTCCCTCCATCAACCTGTCACAGGGCGCCTGTGTTTAATGCCTGCTCTTCAACATTATTTCCTCTCATAGCTGCGATCAGAACCTTCTTCTGGAGGAAAGCTGTTTGCCTCGTGACCTCATGAAGAAAATCCAAGAGCGGAAGGATGAACTGGGCCTGATGGTGGACCTGACATCCAGAACACACTACTATGGGCCAGAGATCAGTGTTGGTCTTGCTGTCAGGGAAGCAGAGCTCTGTGACATTCACATGCCCCTTCCCGGGGAGTGCCAGTGGGGCCATGCCGGGGGTCTGTCCTGGGTGCGGGGAAGCGTCATGGGGCAGCAGGCGGGCATCCTTCCCTGCAGGCTCTGCGAGTGCAAGGGTTATGCTGGCAGTTAGTGAGAGCTGCAGGGAAGCTTCCCTTGCGCCCCAGATCAGCTGGGCTCTGGGAGCATCCCTGATGGATGCTCAGACTCCAAAGGAGGCTGAGGAAGAGACATCAGCAGGACCCAGAGCCCTATGGCGCATGGAGACGCATACCCTGTGCCCAGGAAGGATCGTTAGGCCCTGAAGGAGGCTAAGGAAGAGATGTTGGAGTGACCTGAAGCCCTGCAGTGCTTGAGCTTGAGCTTGACAGGAGCTCCAGGAATGCAGGGTGTGCCGCCATACCCAGCAGACCCCCAGCCTAGAGCTTGAGTGTTGTGATGTGGAAGATGTGGAAGGGACAGGTCTCCTCTGATCCCACAGAGCTGCGGAGGGAGAAGGAGAAAACTGAGGGGTCAAGGAGGAGCCCACATCTCCCCTCACTGTGTGCTTCAAAGGCTTCCCCACTGCACTGACGCAATAGAACACAGAAAGGCCTCCTCCATGCTGCTAGGGCTCCCACGCAAAAGTGGCCAGGACTTTTGGTTTGGGCAGCCCTTACCTTCCCCGGCAGCCCCTTCACAGCTTTACAAGCACATGGGCTCTGCACTGCATCCTGCACCCAACCTTCACCCTCCTCCTGACCCTCACCCTAGCCAGACCCAGGTCCAAAGTATATCCCACCAGGTAGGGCTCCCATGAAAAAGTAGCCAGGACTGAAAGGTTTGGGCAGCCCTCACCTTCACTTGGCAATGCCTTCACACCCCATGAGGACTGGGGCTTGGCACTTGCTCTACCACCTAACCCTCACCCACATCCTTACCTAACCCTAGCCAGAGCCCAGGTCCAACATGGGCACCCACCAGCTATGGCTCCCACACAGAAGCAGTCAGGACTGAAACATTTGGGCAGCCCTCACCTTCCTTTGGCACTGCTAAGGCTGTCTACTGTGTATGTGGGTTATAGATGAAGGCTGGTTCTTCTGGGTGTTCCTGTGCAAAAGACTACTTTGAAAATAGCCATTTTTCAGTCACAGGACTAGGATATCCTTTAGCATCTGATTTCCTTGCAGGCATTAGTGAGGGAATGGCTTCGCCACAAAGGGTCTTACTTCCTCTGGAGAAGATTTGCATGGCCTGGCAACAGACACAATGTTGGAGCGGGCCTATACAACATGCTTCCTCAATGCCGTCCTGCAGTGCTGGATGTGCACACTCCTGCTGGCCAACTACCTGCTCTCTCATGAGCACAGCCAGTCCTATGAATCCTTTCCACATGTTCTTTTAAATCTGTTGGGCAGCTCTGAGGGATGAGAAACCAGCAGTGACTCTGGGAAGACAGCTCTTAATTTTCCTCTTTTTCCTGTAGAAGCTGGCTTTGAAAATTGCCTTAATAAACAGGCTCAGCATAGCATAGGGAGCCTGTGGTGTTTGATTTCATGCACCATGGCCAAACTTGCAGGGAAGATAATTTCTTGTTTCCTGTGAATGCTGAAGTGCTTTTGAAAGTAATGCCTTTAATGAGTATTTGGCATTTGGATTTCCTGCTGCTGGAAAGACAATTAAATTGGAGGATGTGGGCATCAGAGATTCTCAGAGTTGCTTCCCAGCTAGTTTCCATAATGCCCTAAGCAACCCCTAGAAAGCCAAGTGAGGTAGCCGTATATGAACTCGATCAGAAATTTCTGTGGGATTGATTGTATTAAAACCTAGAATTGTGTGGAGAAGAAAGTTATTCCTTGTTTTTGAAACCCTTGAGTTGGTGTTCTATGGCTTTGAATCAAATTCTTGGATGGAATAAGCCTGGAAGCCACTTGCCCTATCGCTAAGCGTTCATTCTGACAAGGGCACCTGGGTGCTTTCTCATCTGGTACATTGTTCAGTTTTGATACAGACTGTCTGTTTTACTATGGACATTCTGGATATACTTCTTCTACGCAATGTTGTGCAGTGCCACAGGGTTGTTGGGCTATTGGCACCTGAGGAGAAGAGGATGGTGAGTGGAGAGTGGAGATTGTACCTGTAACTTCAAGGTGTTTTTTTTCTTGGAGGTTGCCCATAGCTGTGTATGTTTTACTTGACTGAGAGACTTGCTTGCTTCCTTCCCTCTTCAGGCTTGGAGCAAGGCTTCTGCATGATGTGTACAATGGAAATGTACCTTGAGGAGGTCCTATCCCACTCCAGCAGTGCCATCAAACCTACAGCTGTCATCAGTGAGCTTCCATGTAAGTAATTTCAGCTGGTTTTATTTTGGGGCATTTTTGATTTCCTGAAAAGGAAAACTCTTTGAAGAGCTACCTCTCTGCCTTCCAGAGAAGCACAAGGTGGAGGAATGAGCTATGGCCACCTGGTCAGCACAGAAAGCACTGTGGCAGCTAAACCCAGTGAAAGCCCTGCTACAGGTTGGCCAGGACTTGTCCTAGCAGAGCAAGCCTGAGCAGCTCCAGCTTGGAGGCCTTGCAAACTCAGTGCACAGCCTGTGGCCTGCTACTAGCAATGGCATTGCCGTACTGCAGGAGGGTTATGGGCCTCAAGGGTTGGGGTGTGGGGGGCGCCCTCCTGGGGGTACTGTGGCCTCTGGTGCAGTGGAGTGGGGACCAGAGGTCGGGTGAGACTGAGCTCCAGGAAGGAGCAGAGGCTTCATCATGGAGTTACTCCTTGTTTTTCTTTTTTGGTCAAGGGCTGAAAAGGGGCTGACAGGTTCTGCTTTTGTTTATGGTGAATTTTTATTTCAGTGGCTCCCATAGTTACATGCTGCACCTGATCTGCTGCAAATCCTGCAAAGGAGCAAACTACTACATAAAAAGTGTATCTGTGTTTAAGAGATACATTTAAACTGTGGGAAACTTCATGATGATTTTTTTAATACTATACACTATGAGAAAATTAACATTAAAATTAGAAGACATTTTCAGTCACTAAGGCAGCAACATCAGCTTAGGAAGTCAGATGTTTGCCCCAGCCAGCCATGACCCTCCAGTGCTACACTGCGTACGTGGCTTCATCCCTCCGTTTTTAGCCACTTCCTGTGAAGTGGGACTAATAAAGCCGATTCACAGTGTCAGTTTTTTATGAAGCAACCTCTTTATGCTAAAGAGAACTGAACATTATTGATCTGCTCCGGGTAGGGATTAGAACCATTAATTTTTTTCCAGGGCTCATCTTGCATAATTTTGCAGGCTTAGGCAATAAGACTTCTTTAGGCAATGATGCTTGACATAGCAGCCCAAACCAAGCTCTCTACGGCCACATGAGACTCCCCAGATCTCCTGCCTGGATTTCTGGGGCCTTTTGAGAAGGCTGTGAGCATCCCACAGGTCTGTGTCTTATCTGCCAGACTTAGGGGGACACATGGGGTACCCTGAAACCTCGAAAGGTATGTGTGGGCAAATAAATCCATACCTCATATCTGTACTCCTGGAGCGACTGTCAAAATAGGACAGTGATCTTCTCTGAAGCCTGTCCTGTAAAGAATACATAATAATCCAGGGCACACCAGGAAGGGTTCAAGAATACCCTTTAGAAAGTTAATAAGAAATTAAGTGGATAATTATTTTTTAGTCTTGTAGAGAAATTCTCAAAGGGAGAAGTGAGCCTAGGTGTAAGCTCCTGTCTCTGAAAAGTATTGTACCATGAAGTGAGGCCAGGGCCTCATTCAGTGCTACTGCTGAAATGTAATTCCACAGCAGAGCCTGCTGTGCACCATAAAAACTCGGGATAAACTCATGTTGCACTGGCTCCGTGCATTTGGTTTGTAGCATCTCTTCAGGCAGGTGGCTTGTTGTAGTTCATCCCTTCCTAAATAGGTATTTGTCATGACAAACAGCTTCTGCCTGTTTCCCCACACACAGGTTTTGTATCCAAGTATACTGACAGGCGCAGGCAAATTTCCTGCTGTCAGGGACTGCTGGTGGCTCCACATCCACATGAGCCCAGGGGGCATCTGCAGCTCTTGAGATTCCGCTGCCAGAAATGATGTCTAGGGTGACAGAGAGGAACTGGACCAGCATCCAAATGCTTGCCACAGGAAACACCAGGGCTGCTTGTATTAACATGTACCTGCTACTCACTGTCTTAGTTTCAAGAAGCTTCAAGTCTCAGTTTCAAGCAGACTGGGGTTCTATGTGGTTAAATAGGTTTTGTGGCCTTTTCTGTGGAGTGAACAGGACCTTGAAGTGACCCCAGCCTGGCCAGGAAACCTGCTCACCTGAGGACATTTTCAATGATCTGCAAAAGGGGAGCAAGTCTGTGCAGAGGGGCAGAGCTGGGGTCTCCTTGGGAGCAGAGGCACATGGTGGGTGCTTCGTCACCTCCTCTGATCACCAACAGAGATGTTAAAAAGGACAGGCCCCAGGACAGGCCCTGGGAGACCTAGGCCACCAGCCTCCGGGCAGATAGGACCCATTAACCACCACGTCTGAGCCCGACACCCAACCAGGTATTGACCTCTCTACCTGTCTGCGCACCGAGACCACCACCTCGCAGCTGGGACAAACTGGAACAGGCTGCCAAGGGAGGTTGTGGAGTCTCCATCTTTGGAGATACTCAGATGCCATCTGGACGTGGTCCTGGGAAACCAGCTCTGGGTGGCTCTGCTCGAGTTGGGGGCTTGGACAGGATGACCTCCAGAGATCCCTTCTGACCTCAAGCAGTCTGTGAATCTGTGCACGTCCCCTTCAGTCCCATCCACAGCTTCCAGGTCTCCTGCCTTCTCCTCTGTGGAAGTTCAGAGTCCCTTTTTTCTCTCCAGACATGCTTAGATCTCCTCCACTCCCTCCTGGAGGTGCTGGGATAGCCTCTACTCCCTCCCAGGATGCTCACATGCCTTCCATTTCCTATGGCCACAGCACAGATCTCCTGTCTTTCCCTCCCAGCACGCTCACCCCTTCTCTGTTTCCATTGCCCGCTGCACAGCTCTCCTCCACTGCCCTCTGGCTCCAATCCTGTATCCCCTGTACCCCTGCAGGCATGTGCTGAGCTTCTCTTTCCCCTCTGGGCAAGCCAAAGCAGCCTTGATTCTTACCCCTGGGTGCTCAGATGCCCTCCGTCCACCTTGCTGGGCACCGCCTTCCCCTCCTCTCCCTTCTTGCATGCTTGTGTCTCCTCCTCTCCGAGCTGCTCTGCTCCCACTTTAGGCAAGACTGGGCTGAGCTGTGTGTGCCCATTCACTCTGAGGGGTGCTGGGGATGGATGGCACCATGCATGCAGGTTGCTTTTGAACAAGGATGAGCCAGTGCACAGGATCTTTAACAGCCCATCCTTTCCAAAGACCTGCCAATGAATGTCCTGCCAGGTTGGGGACTGAAGCTGGGAGCAGCCCTTTGGTGTCTTTATTTGGCATCTCAGGGAGGATTACAGCATTGCCAGGATGTCCTTGTGCTTTTCATTGGGGTCTCAGAGCTCCATATTCTTCACAAAGCTGAAGGAGAAACCAAAAGGTGTTCAACTGGACGTAGAGAGAGAAGGGCAGAGAACTCCTGTGCACCAGGTCTGGTCTTGGAGGCTTTCTGCAGTCTCTGAGACACCCCCTGCCCTGCAAGCCCAGACCCACCAGCTGGGGACTGAGACCTGGGAGACGAGAGGCCAAACCCCAGAGGAACCCACCCCTGTCCCTGTCTGACCCTGTTCTGCCTGTGGACATCTCCCTGGGGCTGGAAGGCAGGTCTGACTCAGGGGCACGGCCTCAGGACCCCGCTGCTCTTCTGCCACCCAGCTGTCAGGAACAGACAGTCCTTCCCAGGTGCTGCTGCCTGGGCAAGGGAGGAATGTGCTGCTGCAGAAGGAGTGCCCAGGCTGGAGAAATGGGTTGCCAGAAGTCTTGTCCTCTTCAACGAAAGGAAATGCAAAGTCCTGCTCCTGGTGAGGAATAGCCCCATACAGCAGTAGAAGCTGGGGGTTGACCAGTAGCTTTACAGCAACTTGGTCTTGGTGGGCTCAAGTTGAACATGAGCCACCAACACGCCCTTGTGGCAGGGAAGGCCAAGGGCTGCATTAGGAAGAGCTTGGCCAGGATGTTGTGGGAGGTGATCCCTCGCCTCTATCAGCACTGGTGAGGCCGCGTCTGGAGTGCTGTGTCCATTTTGGGGGTCTCCAGTAAAAACAAAGATGCAGACACACTGTTTGTCTTTTCAGCATACTTAAAGATTCACCTGGTATCAAAAACCTTCTTGTAGCTCTTTCTCTTCAGCTCTCACCCTTCTCATGGATAAACTCAGGGTGGCTACAGATTGAGCACAAAAAGCATTTAGAGGCTTAGTTCCGGATTTGTGCTGGCTGTAGACCTTTTAATTCAAAGGCACAGCCTCAAAAAAGTCATTCCTGGAGGTGACTAAATGTGTTAGGTGCCTCTCTATTTCTTAAAGATCCTATCTGCTTAGATAGGTGCTCCCATCATCCCTGGCCATGCCTGGGGGAATGCCACTTCAGAGCCCTCTTAAGACGCCACTGAAGGCATTTGACAACTATTCTGAGCAAAGACCCCATTTCCTCTAAAGCATAAGTGATTACCATTAATTAGAAATGCAATACCAAACAGGGGAGACACATGATCTGAGTTTTGACAGGGAGTCCTTTTTTTCCAGGTACTTGGAAAAATTTTGGGGTTTCAAAACTTACAGGTGGACTGGATGAATCCAGGCAGCAAAGTGCAACAGTGCCTCTCAAGGGTTTAACTTGACTGGTATGTTAATATTGCCTAAACAAGACAGAAATGAGGGGTGTGAAGTAATGGATCAAAACTGGTATCAGAGCTTCACGTAACTCTTACATAAAGTAGTAAAAAAAAGTATGAGCTAACCATAATTCTCTCTGAAGGTTTTTAAAAGAAGGTGGAGGAGAGAGTGTGTACCTTTCTACTGTCAGAAATGCAGTTGGATCAGAAGCACTGGGATTTTCCACTATGGCATGCCATCACCATGTCAGGCATGACACTGATGAAAAGTGGTAGTCCATGCTCTGACAGGTGTCCTGACCCAGTAGTTTTGGGAACCAAGTATGTAATGGGAGGTAGGGTTTCAATCGCCTTTTTCATGCCTCTCAGTATACCTTTTTATTCCTTACATTTAATTGCTTTCTTACCCTTGGCTTCACCTAATTGGATTCTAGGCATGTCTTGTGACACCTCTGCAAAGTTTCTAGGAGAAGATTGTTGCTATACCCTCTGCTATTATACCCTTGAGCAATATTAGAGTAATTAAGGGCACAGGCATGAGTTTTTCTGGAGTTGCAAGTGTGTTGGCTGTTGGCCATGGCAGCACAGAAAGCAGAGAAAGCATAACAGCAGAGAAAGCAACCTCATTTTGTAGTAATAAAGATGCTTCAAGGGGTTCAGATTTCGTGGATGAGGTGTAGACTGGACTGGTGGAGAGTAGAGAAGCAAAGTCTATTGGTAAGCAGTCAGCACTGTCAGCTAAGGGGTAGCTTCGGCTTTGCTGAAATTTTTTGAGTATACTGAACCAGAGAAGTCCCATTCTCTCCCTACAAGCCCACTGCCTGGGAACTCCAGGCAGCTTTAGTTTCTGGAATTTTATACCAAGCAGCATGGTGGTTGTCACTGTAATCTTAGCAATAGATTGGAATACAGTAAGAATTACAGCCTTTGCCAGCATAAAACATTGCTGAGATTTGAGAAAGTTGCTTAGTGGCTGACTGTTGCCTTCCTCTGTTTTGCTGGTATCAGGAAGATTGTTTGGCATGATGTCTGTTGTTACTCCAAAGACACAATATGCCAGAAATCATTTACAGATTAAAGGACCTGAGCTTGATGGGCAGAACTGAGCTGAGTTAGGCATATTGATGCTTCTCCATCTATGTGACATTACCGTGTTTCTGGATAAGACTGAAAGTCACAGAGAAATAGATTTGATTCATGGCAGCCTTTACCCTTAATGACAATCCCCATGCCTTTTAATGTGTGCATTTTAATTAAGTGCTGCAAAAGGCATATCTGGTTGTATGCAGGCACAGCCTGTGTTTATCTGCCTCGGTCCATTGTTACCGTCTTAGTACCTGGAGACCCCAGAAGAGGGAACTGACTGGCCAGCAATCAGTGCAAGAGATCAATTTTTTTTCTATCTGTCTCCTTCCAAATCTCTTTCTTTCTCACAGCTCTGCAGGAAGTGGCCAGAAACCTGAGTACATTTGCCATATGGAGACTGAGTTTCAGATATTGTGTTAGATCAGTCTCCACCATATATTTATTGTAGGCTGGAATGTTTTGCCTGCCTGTGTCATGGTGTCCTGGTTTCAGCTGGGATAGAGTTAACTGTCTTCCTAGTAGCTGGTACAGTGCTATGTTTTGAGTTCAGTATGCGAAGAATGTGGATAACACTGATGTTTTCAGTTGTTGCTCAGTAGTGTTTAGACTAATGTCAAGGATTTTTCAGCTTCTCATGCCCAGCCAGTGAGAAAGCTGGAGGGGCACAAGAAGTTGGCACAGGACACAGCCAGGGCACCTGACCCAAACTGGCCAACGGTGTATTCCATACCATGTGACATCCCATCCAGTACAGAAACGGGGAAGTGGGGGGGCAGGGATTCGCCGCTCGGGGGATTGGCTGGGTGTCGGTCGGCGGGTGGTGAGCAATTGCACTGCGTATCATTTGTACATTCCAATCCTTTCATTATTACTGTTGTCATTTTATTAGTGTTATCATTATCATTATTAGTTTCTTCTTTTCTGTTCTATTAAACCGTTCTTATCTCAACCCACAGGTTTTGCTTCTTTTCTCGATTTTCTCCCCCATCCCACTGGGTGGGGGGGAGTGAGTGAGCGGCTGCGTGGTGTTTAGTTGCTGGCTGGGGTTAAACCACGACACATGGCCAGTTTCTCAATGTGGGAGGGACTCATAAACCCCAGGATCTACCTGGGCATGACTGGCCTACTCTGCTAATGAGTAGATAACTGATAGTACACTGAGGTTTATTATATGTCAATAAAGAGTTTAGATTAATGGATTACCTATAAGGTAATAAGGCTATAAAGGTGAAGTCTTTATAAAGCTCCAGCTTTGCACTGGGAGCATAGAGCTCTGACAGCTAGGCGGTCTGAGTGCTAAGAAGAAGAGAGAAAGTCTGAGAGACACAAAAGAAAGACAGAGAAAGACCAAAGCCAGAGAAAATAAAATATATTCAGGTTAGGAAAGGCTATACTTTGCAGACACTATGAAAGGCTTTCTTTCCTTTGCAGTCCTTGCAGTCCTTTTACTGGTGCACAGCTCTCAGGCAGTCTACGTTCAGGTGAGTTTTCTGCTCTTTAATTTGTTGGTATTACAAGTTCAACAAAGTACTGATATTATGTGAAGTGTGGCTGCAACAGGAATCTTGACCTAAACTAATAGACCTGAATGTTTGATTTGCTCTGGCTTGGTATCCAACTTCATCTCCCTATGGTTCAGTTTTTCTTTCTGTAAAATGCTTCAGTTATTACTAACATGCTGCTGCAGTTTAATTAACTTCACCAGCCATATCACTGCTCTGAAATCCCTTGCTGACTGAGGCATTGCATTTCCAGAGGGTTTTTTTGCACATAACCGCATGTGTTGTGAAGCTGGAAGAACAGGGGACACCTCTAACTTTATAGAATGATGTACAAAAAAGAAGTTGTCTTTTCTCACCTGCTTCTAAGCAGGAAGTTCTTTATGAAAATGCTCTACAAGCTTATGTGATGGAGCCTACACACATATCACATATAAAAAAAAAAGGTGAAAGAAATTCTTAGCTAGATCCAATGAAATAGTAATAGGCAGATAAGCTATTAGAGGAGGCTATACCAAATTTTCCAAAATACACAGCACCTATGACTGATATTACATGCAACATGGAAGCAGTTAAGAAGGTACTTCAGTGCTCTTGTCTGTACTTGAGAGTGTGTTGGATCTGTCTGCACTCATCCTTAGTAACAGTTTGGGATGTTTCAGTTTGATTGCAATGTAAATAACTTCCTCAGAGTACCAAGAGAACGAATATTTCTTAAACAATTATTGACTCTTTTTATATGTGTGCAGTAGGTTTCCAGGGATAAGGTACTATCTTTGTGCCTTGAAATATCCTCTTTTTCTCCTTTGGATGTCATAGATATTCAGAGATAGCAGGTTTAAGCTATTCCTTTCTTCCAAACCATTCTTTAACATTTAGAGCCTCCAGGGGAACAGATAGCTTCCTACTTAATAAAAAAAAAATCTCAGTTTTCCACTTTGAGGCATAAAAAATTAACTAAATGAGAATAGCTGTTTCTAGGTTGAGTAAAAGTGTAGAAAGTGCAGCTCTGGAGTTTTAGCTCCTCTTTGTAGTTTGAATTCTTATCTCATTAATCATTAAATCTGTATTTTCCTGAATATATGTGTGGTGTACTGTGCATGTGTGTTGCACTCCTTTCACTTGGACTACTTGAGGTCCCTAAAGTCTGACTAATTACTCAGTGCACAGAGATGGCTTATGCTCTTGTTCTCTGAAATTCTTCCTGACACTTCCCTTCCCTCTCCTGTAATATGCCCGAAGTTGTTAGTTTAACAAAATGTTCTGGAAAGCAGAAGTGAAGTTCATTTGACTTCATATCATGTTTTAAAAGACTGAGTGTCACTATCTCAACACTTTCCATCACAGATCTTGAATGAATATAATGGATATTGGAGGAAGATGGTTTACTAGGTGTGGAATAAAACCAGAAAAACTACAGAGATGGATTGTTCTGGCCTGCACTATTTGTGTGATAAAATCTCTTAGTTCAGCAACACAGTATGCACTTTCACCTTGGAAAGAAGATACTGCTCAGATTGAGCTCTCTCTAATACATCTTTCTCATCTGAGGTGGGAAGGTGTTGGGGTTTTTTTTGTTGTTCCTTTGTTGTTTTTTGTCACCAGAACATATACGTCTTGGGGTTCATTCCTACTTTCTGGTTTCTCTGAAATTGCACCTGTGGAAATCCATCCTTTTTTAGTTCTCTGTTTTATGCTTTTGAGGTCTGTGACCAACATCTGAATCCAGAACTGCATTTGTACAGGAAAAGTTAATTTTTCACAGGCAACCATGACTAATAACTTAAACCAAGTAAAATCACAAATTGATTGCAAGTAGAAGAGAGTTTGACTTTGTTAAGTAAATGTATGTCCAGAGTTTATCTGGTTGGGTTTTTTTAATTCTTTTACACCAAAATTCTGTGATTCTGTAAAAAAACCCCACAAACCAAAACCAACTCCCCCCCCGCCATGTCACACTATTCAACATTGGACTCATGAGACTATGAAACAAGCAGCAGTATTTGGTCTCATGCTGTATCAGAGTCACTTCACTTTATTTCTTTGAATGAGTAGGTGTTACTTGATCATCCTACTGACTACATGTTCGTCATTAAATGAGGTTAAAACACATGCTAAAGATCAATTTGAAAATGCTTATTTCTCTTCTAGGCCAGACTCTGGTTATCTGCAGACATACACAGACTTTATGCACCTAGCTTAATAATTGCAACATGTGCAATTTAAGTTTATGACCTCAACAGTGGGATTCACTCGAAACTGAGGGAATGGCCATTAACAGATGCACAGGTTCTAGCAATCTACAGCATGGAGTAATATTTCCCAGAATACTCTCCCTGCCTCCTGAAGCTTTTGGTATGAGCTTTGAGTCAGAAGTGTTATATTTATGCTGCAACTTGTGTTCCATTAATTGTGTGGACAAGTTTTAAGTTCATGGAAACTTGTCACAGTACCTTGGGGTGAGGCTTTTCAGCTGTTAACAATGTGTAATGTGAGGAATATCTCCTTTTGTGTGGTTAGAGCCTGCCACTTGACAGCCAACACTTGAGGTTCTCCACTGGTGTATTAGAAGAGTGAACAAAATAAATTCCCATTTACACGCATTCAACTCATGATTTTGTAAATCTCTACCACATATTGCCCCGTGATCTCTTTCTAGGCTGAAGATTCTCAGCCTGTATCTTTTGACCCCAGATTTTATGGGTCTCTCTCACGGGAGTGAAAATAGAGAAATGCAGTAATTCTGTCTCCGTCCACCGTGACACATAACAAAAGCCCTGACTAGCCAGCCAGATCTCACTGCTGCTCCAAAAGGTCTTCGCCTTGAAGAGCTGATCATTTTGCCTTCAATCAGCACCAATTTTATCTAGGCTTTGTTTTAACACTGTCTTTTCCCTGTAGTATAGTTTTGGGGAGAACTCGTGGTTGAAATGGAATGGAATGGATTTCCCTAAGGACTGACTTCCTAATGCCTTTTTTTTCTGGTTCTGTCTACATAGGATGGAGACTTGAAATTCTCCCTTGAGTCCGTGAAGAAGCTAAAGGAGCTTATGGATGAGAACAGACACATTAACCCTCGCATGGTGGTTTCAATGGCTAGCTATTCTCCATGTGATGAAAAAGATCTCCCTGAGGAGTTCCAATCTGTGTGCAAAAGAGAAGATGCATCTATGATTTTTGAGAGGCTGAGTATGTAGCTCATATTGCATAATTGCCATTTTTATCACACTTTTCAACCTTAAACATTCAAATAGCAGCAGGCAAAGAAGCATAATTACTGTTCTGTCACTTCTAAAGTAGCTGAGAGAGTCCACGCTGCCTTTCTACTACCCCTTCTACAAGGGTTGGACTGCACTAGCTGTGAGCCCCCTGTGAGAAAATTCCTGCTGTGTTGCGTTTAGCTGTAGCCTTTACAGATCAGGGTGCTGTAGCCATGAAAAAGCTTCCTCCAAGTAGTTGCACACCGACTTACATGCCTTAAAGTGAGAGTGCCCACGATCTCCTCTGGCTTACAGGAAAAGCAGGGTTATATCACTCAGTTCTAGCTAACTACAAGTTGTAAACAGGTCTAATTGCTCTCTCTAATCAGTGTAGAAGAAGGTGTTTTTCCAAGTAGCCTAAAAGAGGTGTGAGATGTAAATGAGGTCTTTGGCATGGTCTGTCTCCAAGACACACATAGTGATTAGTGAACTGTCTGCTACAGTGTCTACTTTTTTATTTTATTATGTTGCATAACCATTGTTATGCATAACCATTATGTTGCATTGTCCAACACAATGGACACTTTAGGAAGAAACACTACCAATATAATGAAAGTGTGATTATACAAGCCACATCCCCAGCATTCTTGCACAAGATGTCCTATTGTTCTCTTGCTCTCTCATGTTCCCATTGTTTCCCCAATGAATTCAGGTTTGATTTCATTCTTTAAGCCAGATTTTTGCAAGAACTAATTTTACTTATACCAGTAATAACTTCAGGAAACATTAAAATTTGTAAAACAGTAATGGAAAGGAGTCTCCAAATCCCTTGATGTTTGGTTCTGCTCTCCAAGCAATTCTCTTGCCATGTCATTGAAACCCTCTTTTTTCTCTCTAACAAACAGACCTGGCTGTCCGAGAAGCTGATTTGTGTGAAATCTGTGCCAATGCTGCCTGTGCTGGTTGCTTTTGAATAAAGATGAAACAATCCAAAGAAGATGTGTCAAGTCAGGAAGTTTGTGCATTCCTACTGCAAGATCACATACTTTCACAAATCAATATTTGGGCTCCATCTCCACCACAGTAAAACTGGAGCTGCTAGCTCATATAGACATGCCAGGGGTAGTCCTGAAGTAGTCAGATCAGATGCCACCAGCAGTGCAGTTAGGGCAACAAGGAGACTGTAAACCTCATCTGAGAGGTTTCAGTTCTGCATGAGTTGTGTCACACTGGAACGAAAATGTCCTGGGCACAGGTTCATTTTCCACTATTATGTCTGGATTGGAACATGATGGGTGAAACTGAGCAGTTTCCTGCAGTCTTTTTAATATCTAAATCTGCCTGTGATTTGGACTCCCCTACACATAACACCCCACAGCATTGGGTTATCTTTTCCAGCCCATGCTTTCCAGCGTGTTGGATAACTATCTCACTTCCTGTAGGTCTGCATGTGTCATGTGTATGTTTGTAACAGAACTGCAGCAGGTAACTTGGGCACAAGTTCCTGGTGTTTAGCAACACTTTCATAACCAGAAATTTCTCAGCCTGTTACTTGTACTAATTGTTGCCAATTTAGGGAATGGATGCAGAGGAGCACAGGAACACTTTCTACATAGTTGTATGGAAGCTCCCTTCTTTTGGCAGATTTTCATGTTCATTAAGCTCTATTTAGGAGAAAGGAAGTCCAAACTGCAATGCTGGAATCACTTTGAAATTAAAATATTGCCTTGTGTTTTTATTTATTGGTGGCAAGATTGTGAAGAAAGGATATATGAAATAAAAGCTAGTAATAATTTGAGATTTTGGTTTATGGTTTTGCTGGGTTTTGAGCTGAGTTCTTTTTGTGATAGTCTGCTTGCCTACTTGCTTTTCTCCTATATAAGGTCCTTCTTGTCTGGGTCTTCACTGGAATAAAAGATATCTTGTTAATATTGTCCTGAATTTAAAACAATTTGTGGTCCTTATATGGATCATAGTAATATAAGACTACATCATAGCTTTTAAATTATTCCCTTTTACTTTTAGCTGTTGAATTATTATTTCTATGTTGTTGTCCTGGTTTCAGCTGGGATAGAGTTAACCGTCTTTCTAGTAGCTGGTACAGTGCTATGTTTTGAGTTCAGTATGCGAAGAATGTGGATAACACTGATGTTTTCAGTTGTTGCTCAGTAGTGTTTAGACTAATGTCAAGGATTTTTCAGCTTCTCATGCCCAGCCAGCGAGAAAGCTGGAGGGGCACAAGAAGCTGGCACAGGACACAGCCAGGGCACCTGACCCAAACTGGCCAACGGGGTATTCCATACCATGTGACGTCCCATCTAGTATAGGAACTGGGAAGTGGGGGCAGGGAATCGCCGCTCGGGGACTGGCTGGGTGTCGGTCGGCGGGTGGTGAGCAATTGCACTGCACATTATTTGTACATTCCAATCCTTTCATTATTACTGTTGTCATTTTATTAGTGTTATCATTATCATTATTAGTTTCTTCTTTTCTGTCCTATTAAACCGTTCTTATCTCAACCCACGGGTTTTGCTTCTTTTCTCGTTTTTCTCCCCCATCCCACTGGGTGGGGGGGAGTGAGTGAGCGGCTACGTGGTGTTTAGTTGCTGGCTGGGGTTAAACCACGACAGTTGTATATACGGGCCCTCAACTCAGCAACGAAGTTCTCAAAAGACTGTCAATCCTATAAAGCTAAGGAGTTATCCCAGGAACTAGATGCCTAAATCCAGAACTGATGTTCGAAAAAAAATAATATTAAGTGTATAGATTCCTTTTTCATTTGACAGAAAAGCTATGTGGGTGCAGAAAAGAATTCCTCACATCCAGTATGTTGCCTACTCCAGGACAATAAACATTAAACAGCAAATGCCAAAGAGAGAGTCTTGCACTAAGGCTCTTCCTGCTGCCTTGAAATTGGCACCTCTGGGAAACTGGATTCCTGACTCAAAACACTACCTGGGCTTATTTTAACCCTAAAGTTATTTCTTTGCATATAGAAATGTGGCTTATTATTTTCTCTTAAAACTAACTTGACAAATCATTAAGTCTTAGCACAACAGCTTGGAGCGGCTCATGTAGAGAGGACAGATTATGCATTTTGCAAGAAAGACTTACTGGCAACAAGGCTAGAACCAAGATCTCCCTGCTGATATGCTCCCAGTGTTCAAGCAGGGTGAGAGGGCTGGACTGGAGACCCTCGTGCGTGTTCTCCCACAAATCTTCTGCCCCTTTATATACAGTAGCCTACCATCAACAGGAGCACCACAGACTGCTTATGGCCTGGTATGTAGAGCACTGTCTTGACATACAGAAAAAGGGAGCTAAAGGAGGGCCTCCAACTTCCGTTTTGCACTTGCTGGATGAGATTTCTAATAATTGGGGGATTATACAGAATGAGGTTTGAGTCCCTGGCGGAGAAGAGGGAGAGAACACAATAAAAGTAACAAAACAAGAAAGCCAAGAAACAACAGGCAGGAGTGGAGTTCCAGTTTTGTAGCAGGCTGTAGAAAGCCCACTAGAGAAACCATATTTTGTGGACTGTGTTTCCCCAACAGTCTCTGGGAACTGGGGCTGTGGGCACCGCATGCTCAGCGCAGAGCAAAGGTCTCATCAGGCTGGGTTACCAACTTGGCCACTGACCCACAGTGACCTGCACACAGTCTGTGGGAAACGTCTTGCAAGCTTTCTGCTTGTGCAGAAACCCCAAGCTGACTTGCTGAACTGCTAATGCTGCATTAAGAGACATACTAGCCACTGGAGGTGTGTGTGTATTAACAAGTGGGGTGTTATTACTTTAATGGAGAAGATTTATTTGCTTTAAGAAGTAACTCCCATAGGAAATGCTAAAAGTGCCCCTCCACACAGGAAAGCTGCTGTCTCCTCCTCTGACTGTGTACTCATCAGCATCACCATCAAGGCCAGCATACTAAATACACACACATAGCAAGAGAGCAAATGAAGGGAAAACAAGATAAATTTCAAAGAAGTATCCTCTAGTTTTCATTGCCTTTATTGACAGAGATAAGACCAGGCCTTCAGCTAATCACAGCCTTTTGCTCAGAAGCAGTAAGCTGCTGGGTCAGCTTAATCATCTCACCTAATTGCACTTTTCAAGGGTAGAGGGTAGAACCATCCTGAATTGTAATGTTAGTCAGTATCCTCAAGCAAGTGTCATATACCCTGAGATGAACAACATGTTTTTAGTCTATTTTTCCTCCCACAGCCTCACCTCAAAGTGTGTTCAAAGGCAAGCAAACTTAGCCTGATCACTGATGTATGTGTACAAAGCCCTACCAATGCCCAGTGAGCAGGTATCTGTGCAGACAATCTGCTTCCCTGGGTAGCTGCACTCTTTGTCCTGAGCCGTAGCAGGCATTCATAAACAACCTTTGTGGCAGGAGGGTCTGGGCATAAGACCTACCTTGTATCCCTGCCTAAATGAAAGCACAGAGATGGCCCAGAGACCTGGCTGGGAACTTGAATTTTAGCATGATTGCTTGGACTGAAACCTGGGAAAAGTAACAAGTGTTAAGCAGATGTTATATAAGCTCATTCTAATTTGTTGGTCAACATAAAGAAGCTCTAAACAGGTGATTATTCTATTTTGAAAAAACACATTTCAAGGTAAGAACGTAACACAATTGGGTGGCATAAACACACTGACGTCACTTAGGAAAGAACAGACAATTGCGCACTAATTGCTTTTGTTCTTTTCCATTTTGATTTACAATTATCAAGGGACAGAAATTTAATTTTTAGAGTGTGAGTTTCTGAGGACCTTTGTGATACAGAACCCTGACACTGAAAGGGATTTTACATAAAACAAACTTGTATTCTATTTATATGAGAAGTCTGTAAAACCACACATTGTAGAGAATGATGCTATGAACAGGTCCCAGTATCCTCGTCCATGCTAAGAAATAAATGCATTTGTAACAACAACAACAACAACAAAAAGCCCTACAGACCCTTTTCACGATCATTGCCATAACCTCAAACCAATATGAAATGTAGTATGAGACGTTAAATAGAACCAACATATAAGAATTAAAAATACTTGGGTGATAAGTAAGGGAAGCTGTCTCTGATTAAGCAGTGTCAGATGAATTCAAGACAAAAGAGTTGGGACTGTTTTCAAATGCTGTCTGGCTTTTTTCCTTCCATAACTGAGTTGAGTGTATCCTGTTCAAAGCAAGTTTATTACACAAATTCAGTCTTGAGTTTTAGTACTTCCCCGCTCCCCACCCCCCCCCCGCCCTAATGTAATAGCTCTTGACTTTCAGAAAATATTTTAGTGGCAATTTCATGCAAGTGTCCCACAAAGATACACTAACCACCATTTGATAAGCCCAGTGACAGGGCTGGACCTGCTGCCTTTGCACAGTGTATTTTATCAGAAGGATGCAGTGCTTCATTTCTGATTTATGGCTCTTACTGCAAATTGAAATTGTTGCCTTTGCTCTGATTTCTGTGATGCCAATGGACACAGAATCAGACCAGGAGATGGAAACTCATTATTGAAAGCTGAATTTATTTCTTGAATTTCCTGCAATGAGTTCTTCTAACATTTCTAGTACTTTGTTTCATGTTCATATCCTTTGAGAACAAATTTTACTATGCTGTTTAATTCTGATCTTAAAATGTGATTTTAAATTTTGGTCTAACACTGGATTTAAAAAAACTTACGAGACAACACCCAGGAAATATGCATTTTGATGTTGGGCTATAAAAATGGAAGAATATTCCTAGTTTGTACCTGGAACTACTAAAAATGAGTACAGGTCATACATTCCCTTGTATGCATGAGATTGAGGAGTTCTCTCTTCTGTGATTTTACAGATTATCTCTTGAGCTTTAAGGCTTACCTGAAAGTTCCACCTCCTGGATTTACAGGACTGGAGAAGAGTTTCAGTTTGTTTTTAACACAGAAAAGTGAGAGATTTAAGCTTTTTGGTTAGGAATGAACGGTTCAGGGTATGTCTGAGCACACACTGGAGTACAAATAATGTCAGAATTTTATTATTTTAACAAAAGCTGAGCACTGGTGGGCCAGGCTGAAGATTTCTGAAAGCTTAGGTGCATGAGCTTCCCCAGGGAAGAAACCTCAATGCATAGGTCAAAGGGCAAATGCCAGACACTGATCAGCGTGGCCAGGCCCATCAGGGCATCAGGGCCCTGGGACACACTCCCACTTGCAGGGGAGAAATGGCTGTTAAACCCCTCAACTCTTCTCACTCTTCAATAGTTCGAGCATACCGGAATTTTTTGTATGAAAAAGGCCAGCATTGCAAAAAACTGATTCAGATGCCCAGTTCCTAGCCATGGGAGTCATGCAGCCACTTCTTATCACATTAAGAAATACTTTGATTCACAAGTTACTCTTTTTTTTAATAATAGCACTTGGAGAATGGGATGCCCCAGAGCCAAAGCAGAGGGATAGACTCCATTCCTTAGGTATAGGCTTGGATTACACAGGTGAGTGTCTCAAGAAAATTTATTCAGCCTTTGACTTTTGCTCCTCAAACTATGGAAATCTCTTCATGGTCAAGGGCACGCAACACTACATTGAAGCTGGAGAGCTTGTTAGTCAACAGTTTTAACATCTCTCAGATGGCTCAGAGATTCATAACAATCTTCATTTGTCTGGCCAGCTCCTGTGCCTCCAATGTCTACCATGTCATGCACCATGTCCCTATCATTTCCTTCTCAGATGGTAGTTTGTGGTCTTCATCCAGTTATTTACTTGGGCTGTGTTGAAGAGTTCACAAGGGAGTTGCACAACATGAAGCAGGCCCTGCCTGCTACGGTGAGTCAGAAACATCTCTGTAAGTTCTCCTTTTTTTCTGATAAATAGTCTTGTGTTTTCCTAACAAGCAAGCTAGACTGAGCTTTACAACACATCATTCTCTTTGGAGAATTCAGGACTGCCACTTGCTGTAATTTTTAGCCCGCGTGTTTCCTTCGTTTCCTACCTCCTATGTACAATGTGATAAAAGTTACTGAGCTATGATACAAAAAATTGTCTTGTTTCATTCCTCATTCACAGAGTTTTCTTCTGTATGAATGATAAACAAATGTTCTTCTGAAGACAAAAATAATGATTTACCTTGTCATGACACAGTATCTTTTCTTTCAAATTACTTCTGCCTTTCATTCAACTGAGAGAGGTTCTTAGGAGTATTGATGTCTCCATTTAGCATTTCTCAAACTGAGCTTCACAGGCTAAGCTGAGGTTCACCATATCCTTTCTATGGTATCATAAATGCTTCACATTATTTCAGGTAGTCATCCAGGGTTGAGGTTATGGAACTATGTTTGGTACTGAAAGGGACTGCAGTCCAAACACATCTGGGAGCTATTGCTAAAAACAGGGAACTGGTGAAGAGGACTTTTACATGGATCATCTTCTGAGCCATCTGCTTTTGCTGTACAGCCTCTGAAGGCAATGCTGTGGGTTAGAAAAGGAGAATAGAGGTATCATACAGACCTATTGTTCTTTCCAAGAAAACATTTTATGCTCCAGCATGTGACAGACTGAAGCTGGAAACCTGAGTAGCCATACTGAAGCTTCATAAACACAGTCAGATGTCACTGTTCCTTACCCGAATAACCCAAACATCTAGCATGCACCAGGTCTAGGAAAAGGACCAAGTTCACTTGTGCTGTGGTGAGGGCTGCACAGGAACAAGCACACTGCCTGGAGGATGCACACTGGCTGGCAGTGGTGAGGAGGCACACTCCTTTTACCATGTCCCAGACTGTATCTGCTTTGGAAAGAGCCCAAGGTGCTAGATGCAAGCTAGCCCAAGAGTCACAAACATGAGGTAAACATGGAAATTAATACTGAAATGGACAAGTAGAATTTTCTCATGGGAAGATTCTGGAGGTACTGTTTGACCACTTGAAACTCAGTCAGAGATTCAGCTGATGGCTATTCTGACTACACATTGCCTAAGAACCAGCCACTTTTGCTTCTGCATCCAAAAAATGGTTTTCATTGGCTATCCTGACATTTCAACCTTTAGAAATTTGGACTGCAGGCTGTGCCTTAGGCTAAACGTACTTCATATTTGTGAACAGATATAAAGGAATACTTCCCTGCTTCATAAAGGACTGTAATGCACTGTCAGGAAGGAGATCTCTCAGCATGATGCTAGCAATTGGCTCTGAAGAAGGGTTGGCTCTGGCTACCAGTGAAAACTCTTACATGGACTGTGAGACCAAGCAGCCGGGGACATACGCAGAAAGCCACAGTGAAAAGAGCATTTGTGAAACAAAGGTCTTTTAAAGTCTTTCTCAGGCAGAACAACTTTGAAACCAGTCCTCTGTAGCCTACAGTCTTCCCATGTGCTTTTTAAAGGGTGCCTGCGGTAAAAAAGTGATCACCATTGTGTAAGTTATATTCCTCTGGTGAAAAGCCCACTCTGAAAAGGAACTATGACCATATCAAAAATAACACATGATGTGCCATAATCCTTTTTTTTTTCCAGCTTCACCTCTGTTGTGTTTTATATGTAGGTAAGTGTATACAATTTCACTTGTGAATGGCAGGCATTTCACTTTGTGGTGCAGGTGAAAGGTGGATAGCAGCATATTTTTAAATGACCATAAGGCTCAATAACTCAATCTCCATTAGGAAACAGCCAGACTGTATAAGCTCTGAGGATTCACATTTAGTTCTGAGCAGAGGATTACCATAACCACCACCACCATCCCGCTGAAAAATGGTCTGACTTAAATTTGATTTCACAAGTGTGGTAGATCTTGTGCGCAGAGATCAATTTCTAACTATATATAGTGTCCCCATTAAGTACCATCAGACGCTGCAAGGTATCGCGTGCCCCAAAGGTGGAAAGGAAAAGAAAAAGAGGATGACGGGATGAAGGAATTCTTCTCCAATATGATGATGAGATCAATCCTTCAAGTTACTGAGGCTACATAAAATGTCTTAGTGCAATATCCTTTGAGAGTTCAGATAATGTGTTCATTAAGCTGATACAATTTAATTGGTTCATTTGAGGCATCTATATGAAAATTACCCCTAACAATAAAACAATAAAAATAACAATAAAAAGAAGAAAAGCAAGATCTTCTTTTGGGGTTCCACATTCTGTAAGTCTGAGAGAGAAGGAAATGAGAAAAGATCACTTTTTCTTCCTAGCAGAGACTATTAGTTTGTAAATTCTTGGACTCATTCTTGGTCATAGAAACAGGACCACTGCTGTGTGTGGAATGCTGTCTCTCCACTGTAACTGGGCTTTGTCGCCCCTTCCAGTAGCAGGCATTATGCAAAGACTGTAATTCAGTCAGAACTGCAGAACTGAAGTCAAACCTGCCTCGGTCAGCTGTTGGGAAGGCCGTGGATACTTGGGATAGACTAGATCTTCCATGCTGCAATGCTTCCCTGAGAGTACTCAGGGGCCTATTCCAGTGGAAAAGAACTGAGAAGTTTTGCATGAATCTCCTTCTACTACAGGGTGTGCAAAAAAGGCTCTTGTCAAGGAAGTGATTTTCTACAACTGAATCAGGCTTAACTAGTAGAGGACATCTCTTACCTGCATGATCAAGTTTCACATTCATTAATCTGCTGGTGGTTCATTCATCTTCCTGGAGAAGAGAAGGCTCAGGAGGATCTTATGAATGTATATAAATACCTGAAAGGAGGATGCAGAGAGGATGGAGCCAGGTTCTTTTTAGTGGTGCCCAGTGATGACACCAGAGGCAATGGGCACAAACTGAAACACAGGAGGTTCCCTTGATCATCAGGGAATGCTTTTGCACTGTGAGGGTGACTGAGCACTGGAGCAGGTTGCCCAGGGAGATTGTGGAGTCTCCATCCTTGGAGATATTCATACACCATCTGGACATGGTTCTGGGTAACCGGTTCTGGCTGGCCCTGCTTGAGCAGGAGGTTTGAACAAGATGACCTCCAGACATCCCTTCCCACCCTCAACCATTCTGTGTTTCTATGATTCCATGATATATATGATAATATGTAGCTTAGTGTCCACAGTATTTATGATATATAATCATACACTGCCTAGTCAATGCATGGTTTGCAGATATCCAATTATAAATGTCCTTTCAAATGGTTCATTCTCAGATGTGGACTCTTCTATCAGTTTGAGGCACTTCTTGACCTTTGAATGCCTCTCTGTACCTGGGGAACAGAAAGTCCCTTTACTGTGTAAAACATCTTGAGCACCTCGTATCTCTGATGTACACAATGATATGGTCCCAATGGAAATAGTTCAGAGGCATCCAAAAATAACATAGCAGATCAACACCTTGTTCCTAAATAGCAGCATTTTCAACAAGAAAATGTTAGCTACTCCTCACGAGGTCTCTTCTCAAAACACTCAGCATGTTTTGTATCCAGTCTACTTCCTTTATCTGTATCGTTAGTATTTTTGCAGGAAGATGCAAGCAAAGTAATGAAGTTGTTGCTAGATAAACATATAAAGTAAGTTCCTATAATGAGCAAGCAGCAATGAAACAGCCATAAAAAGACTTCCTCTTGTGTAAATTCAGAAGACAATAGAACAATAAATAGGTGTGAAAAATATTTCTAACTGTCCATGCTAGTGTTTGATGCTCTGCTCATTTTATGTGCAAGGACATGATACAGGAGTTTTCTGTCATGGACAGCATGTACTGCATATGGCGAAAAATCTTAAAGTACCCAACAGATGGTAAAAGAGCAGAATATAACGTTGGCCATTGCTGCTGGCCTGGGCAACATGGAAACTTACTCAGAAGAGCTTTCCTAGTTATTTCTCATACTGTGTTCCTCATGATCTTCCCTGAGCCTATGGGTGGAAGACAGATGTGATCTTGGAAGGAAGTGGTCTTAAGTTAATGATTATAGTTAAGTTTGTGACTGTAATGATTATGATTAAGTTAGTGATTTTGCTCCTACCTAGCCTTGAGGAATAGGTGACCAAAGGGAGTAAACACATGTAAATGCATAGAAAGTACCTGAATGTAAAACCTCTTCCCAGTGGGAGCTAGGAACCCTGTACAGTTCTTTTTCTCCAGCTGAACCAGTGGCTTTTCAAAATGTTCCTGACTGGAATACTCAAATTACAGAAATAAATGGCAGCTCCTTAGTGAAGGAAATATGAGAGAGGTGAAGGAAAGCCTTTTCTGAAATCTAGTAAAGCCAGCTGCAATAGAAACATTTTTAAATTTAATAAGCAATTATACCTTTATCACATAAGTGTAATAAGGTGTCATATCATCTATTACCTTTTGCACAAGCTTTTGCTTCAAGGCCAAAAAGTCACACAAGGCCAAAAAGTCACACAGGGAGATTAAGAACGGATTTCAAAGTCTGCAGCTGATAACTACAACTTGGAGTTGCCTCCACATCTTTCTTTATAGCATCACATGTATACTGGAACATGCTCCCATCTCCACCTTCCTTTTTTTTTTTGTTCAGTAACAACTGGGATTTTGGATAGATCTTTGAACCCAGCATATTCCTTACAGGACCATTTAACCACCCTAGGCAGCTGAGGATGCAAATTCTCAGGATACATCTCCCCATTGCAGTGCAGCATGGCTACCTCTGCCATTCCCAGGCTCTTCTGGATGAGAGAATGGTGGCATCTGCATGCATTTCCTATTAATGTTTAATCACTAATGAGAGTATAGAGGTCAGCCAGCTGCTGATACCTTTCTCTCCTCCTTATACAAGTTTTACAGAAATCCGCTCTTGGCTCAGGGCTTTTGTTAGAAAAATCTGTATCATGTTTCTGTATTGCTGTACATAATAAGTATGCACAAGATGTAACAAGAGGGCAAAAGGCAGAATAAGGCAAGAAATCATGTAGGGGTGCTGTGAACAGATCCTACCAAGAATCTATACAATATTTACATGCTGCTTCATGCTGTCTGCCTCTCAGTCTACCTCTAACCACAGTACAGGTTGGATCACTGGGGTCCTCCCCACAGTGCTCAACTCTTTAGAGCCCAGCAAATTTCCCTGTCTGTGAGTGCTGCCTGGGAAGAGTTGGCAGAGTTTAATCAGTATTATGATGAAAGCCAGTGAATCAGGAGGACCCATGATTTAGCTATAAATCACACTTTATTGCCCACATCACTAAATCAGAACAGTAAGTTCAAAGAACGCTTCATAAGAAAGAAATAGAATTCAAAGGTGAATATCTTGGTGAGGCAAAGAAGGTGGTCAGCAAAACCGCCACTATGGACTTCTGGAGGGCTAACTTTGGCCTCTTCAAGGCACTGGTTGAGGGAGTCCCTTGGGAGATGGTCCTGAAGGGCAAAGGGGTCCAGGAGGGATGGACATTCTTTAAAAAGGAAATCTTAATGGCTCAGGACCAGGCTATTCCCATGTGCCACAAGTCGAACCGCCGAGGAAAACGACCGGCCTGGCTGAATGGGGAGCTTTTGCTAGGACTTAAGAAAAAAAGGAGAGTTTATCATCTCTGGAGGAAAGGGCGGGCAACTTGGGAGGAGTACAGGGATCTTGTTAGATCATACAGAGAGAAAATTAGAAAGGCGAAAGCTCAGCTAGAACTAAATCTGGCCTCTATCGTAAGGGACAACAAAAAATGTTTTTACAAATATGTTAACAGTAAAAAGAATCCCAAGAAGAATATCTTTCCTTTAATGGATACAGAAGGCAACGTAGCAACCAATGATGAGGAAAAGGCCGAGGTACTTAATGCCTTCTTTGCCTCAGTCTTTAATAGTGAGTCCAGTCATCCTCAGGGTACTCCACCCCATGAGCTGGAAGGTAAGGATGAAGAGCATAACATACCCCCCTTAATCCAGGAGGAATTAGTTAGGGACCTGCTACGCCATCTGGACACTCACAAATCTATGGGACCTGATGGGATCCATCCAAGAGTACTGAGGGAACTGGCAGAGGTCCTTGCCAAGCCACTCTCTATCATCTATTAGCGTTCCTGGTCAACAGGGGAGGTCCCAGAGGACTGGAGGTTTGCCAATGTGACTCCCATTTATAAGAAGGGTCAGAGGGAGGATCCGGGGAACTACAGGCCTGTCAGCCTGACCTCGGTACCGGGGAAGATTATGGAACGGTTTGTCTTGAAAGCACTCACATGGCAACTCCAGGATAAGAGGGGGATCAGGCCCAGTCAGCATGGGTTTACGGAAGGCAGGTCCTGCTTGACCAACCTGATCTCCTTCTATGACCAGGTGACCCGCTTAGTGGATGAGGGAAAGGCTGTCGATGTTATTTTCCTTGACTTCAGCAAGGCCTTTGACACTGTCTCTCATGGCATACTCCATGAGAAGCTGGCGTCTCGTGGCCTGGATAAGTGCACTATTCACTGGGTGAAAAACTGGCTGGATGGCCGAGTCCAGAGGGTAGTGGCGAATGAGGTGAAATCCAGTTGGCGGCGGGTCACAAGTGGTGTTCCCCAGGGCTCAGTGTTGGGCCCTGTTCTGTTTAATATCTTTATTGATGATTTGGATGAGGGGATTGAGTGCACCCTCAGCAAGTTTGCAGACGACACCAAGTTGGGAGGCAGGGTCGATCTGCTTGAGGGTAGGGAGGCTTTACAGAGAGATCTGGACAGGCTGGATCGATGGGCTGAGGCCAATCGTATGAAGTTCAACAAGGCCAAGTGCCGGGTCCTGCGCTTCGGTCACAGCAACTCCATGCAGCGCTACAGGCTTGGGGAAGAGTGGCAGGAAAGCTGCCCGGCAGAGAAAGACCTGGGGGTGCTGGTTGACAGCCGGCTGAAGATGAGCCAGCAGTGTGCCCAGGTGGCCAAGAAGGCCAACGGCATCCTGGCCTGTATCAGAAACAGTGTGGCCAGCAGGAACAGGGAGGTGGCTGTTCCCCTGTACTCGGCACTGGTGAGGCCACACCTCGAGTACCGTGTTCAGTTTTGGGCCCCTCACTACAGGAAAGACATTGAGCTGCTAGAGCATGTCCAGAGAAGGGCAACCAAGTTGGTGAGGGGCCTGGACCGCAAGTCTTATGACGAGCGGCTGAGGGATCTGGGGCTGTTCAGTCTAGAAAAGAGGAGGCTGAGGGGAGACCTTATCGCTCTCTACAACTACCTGAAAGGGGGTTGTAGTGAGGTGGGTGTTGGTCTCTTCTGTCAGGTGGCTGGAGACAGGACAAGAGGAAATGGCCTCAAGTTGAGGCAAGGGAGATTTAGGTTAGATATTAGGAAAAATTTTTTTACTGAGAGGGTTGTCAAACATTGGAATGGGCTGCCCAGGGAAGTGGTTGAGTCACCATCCCTGGAGATATTCAAAAAGCGAGTGGACAGGGTACTCCAGGACATGGTTTAGTGGGCATGGTTAATGGTTGGACTCAATGATCTTGAAGGTCTTTTCCAACCTAAATGATTCTATGATTCTATATATTCACCAGCAGAAATACCTAGTCTTCTGCAGACTGGACTTTTTTAGAAGAGTAACACAACATGAATTTTGGTGCAATCACATTTTAATTGTTCCAGCTGATCACAGATATTCTTTGTCCTTTTTCCTTGTTACACAATTAGCTTTCTTTAATATGCATTCTCATGTCTCACTGATGACAGATAGATGTCAGTCAGATGAAATACACCTCCAGTAGGTATTCTGGAGAGTATAGGGCAACAGCAGTGTCCAGATTTCCCTGGTCATCTTCATCAGATTTACATGGAAGCCTAATCAAAGTGAATACCAAGCACTTTTTCTGCATCAGAAGTTTCCCACATCTCAGCAAAGAGATATTGCTTGGGTGCACTTGCATCTCCAAGTTCAACTTCAAACGAATATATGAGAGTAGACATCAGCACATCTCTGGTAGTGAAGTCTGTCACTGATAGCTGTGTAAGGAAAGATGCCAGTGGAACAAACGTTGTAAACAATCTTGGGGATGGCCCCAATATAACAAGATTTTCTCAGTAGCTGCCATGGCCTTGGTTCTGAGTCCTCATCCAACATCCCAGGAGGACCAGAAGTACAGTTCTGTAATCAGGTTTTAAGCAAGCTACAGGCTTTTATGTACTGACCTGAGACAGTTTTAGACTAATTTTGAAGTTTAAGACTTGCCCATGTTTATATGCAAATCTGTTACCTCTGGACATTGCACTATTTCTGCTCCCTTGTTAAAGAACTGACATTGTTTTAACAGGGAAAAAAGATAGGCAACACTAATACATACTTTTCTATGACTTCTTTTTTAATTATTTGGGAAGATTTGCTCCAATTTATAGGATACTTTTGGTAAGGATAACAAGCAGTGTCCACGTTAAGCAACACAGATTTATCTGTACACTTTGTTCATGACATGTGCAAACCACTTGTGTTTATATGATCATGATAAAGCAGGGCTGCAGTGATGCAGAGTGCACAGTTAAAAAAAAAAAAAAGGAACTTTCTGTTCTCCTCCTACTCGTTACTGAAACTGTCCTATTCCTAGTTATAGCAACAAGGGCTTGAGACAAATCAGGGTGTAGGAAATTGAAAGGAGATTTAGGGCTAAGTCTCAAAGAAAGAATATGGGATAAAGATTTCAAAGGGTTTTAGTGGCTGTGGTGGCAGGTATTCTCTTTTTTAACAAAGTGTTCTGCTCTTCCTATGAAGACAGCTTGAACCCCTTCTGCAGCACCAACTCCTTGCACGGTTTCCCTTAGTCAATATTCCTCACCTACAGCCCACAGGTTACCTCTCTGCTACCTGTGCCCTTTGCTCCAGGGAGCAGCTTGGGCCCAGCCAGCCTGGGTCCAGAGTCCTGGGCACCTTGGTCGCACAAACCCTGCACGCTGCTCAGAGCTGAGATTATTCTTACTGAAAAGACAGGGGTGACTATCTATCTCACCTGCCTGCTTTGAGACACCTTCTAAAGGTAGGCTTCTTCAGGGAGATTGCTTATCTTTCTGTTGACTATGATGTCTAGTGACACTAGCATACCTTGACATGGGTTCCTCTCTTGTAGAAGGATCAGAGATGCTTCCCTAGATATAAGCTTTGGGGACCTCCTTTTTTTTCTTATATAGCTCTTAGTACAATGAGATCCAGGAAGAGTAAATGACAGCAGGGTCTATTCTCACCTATTGGATCCTCACAGTCTCCAAAATGGCATCCCAAACTTCTCACACCTATCAGACAGGGATGTCTCTTCTATATGAGTAAGGCCTTCAGAACTTCATATAGAAATCGTGCTTCATATAGAGATTTGTCATTAGATGTCTGTGAAGGTCCTGCTGTCAAAGTGGTTTACATCACCCAAATCAAGGACAGTGAATGTCATGTGTAGACAAGGTACAGGCTAACTACCAAGAGGAATGACTTGGAGAAATGACAGTCATTTGGAGGCACAAAACCGGATTCATCCACAATACATATCATAGAGGACTAATCTCTGTTTTTCTCCTTCATGACAGAGATGTAGCTGACAATGTGGCTGTTGAAGAGAAAGAAATACCATGAGTAAAATCAGGTCTGATGTTCAGCTGAGTTGAAGTTTGGCTAGCCCCATTTCTGTTGTTGATGAAGGAAAGCCCACCAGGAACTGAACATCACAGGTGACCTGGCAAAGTACTTGACACTTCGGCAGTCAGTAAGCACAGGCCCAGCATCAGCAGCTGGCTCCCACCACGGAAAATGAGGCGTTAATTCCCTTAGCTCCTGTAAGGTCACATATTTCTGCCAATTCGACCTCAAGACTTTTTTATTGATACATTCTTCCTCCTGAGTTACCTTTTGAATTGTAAAAACCTTCTCCAGAAAGATGTCAGCCAGGACCTCTGCTAGCTGTGTACCTAAACCTTTCAGATGTGGGTTCATGCAGAAAGGTACACTTCTTACCTGTTTGTTTCTCCTTTCTTGGGTCACATAGGCCAGGAACCCATGCATTATCTGTTTTCCATCCAAGTTCTTCACACCAGTTTAGCCACAAAGATATTGTTCAGGAACTAATTTCTGAAAGAGCACCTTGCTTCTCAAGGGACACTTTCCCAAGAATCAGCCAAACTTTTTCTGTGTAATTTACAGATTACAGATTGCATTTACATTTTCCTGTAGAGGATGAGGTGCTCATTGCTTTCCATGTCAGGAGCACTTTTCAGCAATACGAAGCCTCTATTTGGACATCACATTCTGTCACAACAGCATGCTTCTGATGGACTGTGACCTTTCATGTCCAGATGTGTCTGTGGTCCCCTTCCCAGAAAGCACCCACATACCCTATACATGACCTCCCTATACATTATCTTATATTTTGTGGGGTTGACTCTAAGTTCTACTTCATCCAGTGATATCCATACACAGCCTACAAAAGTGTTAAGTAATCTCCCATCGTCACTAGCTTATGATTCCATTTTGATCCTGCTGGTAAAGCAGTTGGAGAGTTCAGTCCATCTGCAGACACAGTTATGTGCTAGCTAAGTAGAAACCATTACACACAGAAGAAACATGGCCATAAGGTTAGTCCTTCAAACGTATCTGTCATTCAGCATGGGAAGAACTTAAGTATGTGAAACATAAAAAGAAAGCTTATCCATCCATAGCTCTGAGCTTGCATCGGCTTTTTGAAAATTGTTACAAAGCTGCTACTACCATCCCACCTGTAGAGCTCTACAGAAGACTGGATACACTGGGAAGTTGATGCAGTGACAAAAAAAATAGTTGCTTTCTGTGGAATTGGTTCCCAAGTGCAGCTCTCTAAGTAGCTACACAGCACTAAAGAGAGGTAGAAGCAAGAGGCTATACATGAGGACGTAGTAGCAGCATGAAGAAAACCCTCTTGGCAACTGCATAGAGTTCTGCCAGACTACAGCATTCCCATTACTGATGCCACTGCGTGCAATTCTTCCCGAACTTGTTCCAACTAGGGTGATCCTGTACACGGAAAGTGTGCAATAGTGAGTATTTTATAACTTTATCAAGGAGAAGACATGACTTCTTCACACAGATGGATATTTGCACAGAGGGAAAGCTAAGCGATAAAAAGGAGGATTTTATGTCAAGGGTGTAACAAAATGCTAATTAGATAAATTCAAAGTTTTAGATGCAATTTCTTTTTAGGGTGTGTAATTAAATAGTGGAGCAGCTTGCAAGGGAGATTGAGTGTCTGCTATTTAAAGTATTGCCTGAATTATCTTTCTTAAACACATACTTTGCCTCCACTTCCTTAACCACCTAGGTATTCTTCCTTAACACATGTATGTCTTTCTCCACCATATGTTAAATTCAACTTCAGACTATGTATGCAAAGTGGTCTTTTAGGCTTTAGAACCTATGAATTCTTGTTTCTAAAGCATCATCTGCTTCCCTTACGAGCCATAGGAAGGAAAATGTGGCCTGTATTGGCCTGAAAACCCTCAGTCTTGCACCTTAGCAAAAATAAGGCTCACAATCCTCAGTCCTCTGCTTAGTTAAAAACTTTCTTTCAGCTTTAACTGTCGAACTAAGGTGCTTCAAGGGAAGGATTCCCTTCTGTGTTGTATTACCAGAACAGCTTTGGAATGAATGCACTTCTCCCAGGAGTTAAACACCTGCAATCACAGTCTTGCACAGATGTCTGAGTCTGGTTGCTCCAGGGTCTGGTCGCTCCAGGATCTGGTCAGGGGGCTAGTGGTCAATCTACAACCATGTAAAACGTTGTCAAGCTTTTCTCAGAACTACTGCCCCCGCATGAGGTAAAGTAACTGGTTGTCTCAGCTCTATCTCTGGTGCAATGCAGTGCAAAGTAAAATTTAGTGTTCCCTGAATTTATGCCATGGTTCAGTTATGTTTTCTTCTGTGTCCTCTGCTCCTTTACTAGTAAATCCCAACACTGGATTTTTTTTCCAGCTGTTGAGCAGGGAGATGACAGATTCAATCAACTATGTAATTTCAAGAGCTTCTTCTTAAAGTACGGGTTACTTCAGAGTCTTGCAGCATGGTTGCTCTTCCCTATTTTCATCACTTTACACTTACTGCCTCTGATTCCTGTTATCTTTGTATTACCCTGTAATTCGGTATTATGATGTCCATCAGTAATTCTACAATAGTCAGTAATCTGGGATTTTCCCTTTTCTCACTATTATAGTATGTGCAGACTTTTGTGCCGGCTTTCCCTTAAATTTACCTTGTCTTTCCCCAAAAATTTCTCTTACCCTTCTCATCACTCTGCTTAGCTCTTCTAATTTTCTGCATCAGTCTCCAGACCTTACCTGATATATCCTTTTACTCTACTTACTGGCCTCCAAGGGCTGCCAGTTCTGGTCCTTCCTACTGACACCTAGTTCCCTTTCTCTTTCCCTTAGTTTTTGGAGTTTGGGTTTGTTTGGTTTTTTTCTCCTAGATTCTGCAATGTGACTCTTTTCCCAACTTCCTTTATTCCTTTCCTTTCATTTCTGCCCCTAGACTCTCTTGGTCCTTATGTGATATTCCTGCCCATTTCTCCTATTCTGCTGAAGCTCGAAATTCTCTAATAAGATATTTTTTCCTTAGTTTAAAAAAGTTATCAATTTCTACATATTTCTCATAGTTTTGGTGTCTCCTCTAGTTCTAGCTACCAGTGTTCTCAACCAACCAGCTTTAGAACCTATTAAAATTCTAATCTCATAATTTCTTTCTCAGTCCTACCCACATTAGCCTCTAGTCTCACTCCTGTATCCCTTCTGTCCAGACATTTTGTGTCTCTCTGCTTCTACTCCCGTCAACATCCATCTTCCCACCCATCTAGCCATTATCGTGTCCTGGTTTGCCCACGTTCTTCCTATATTTGAGAATGTCTGTTAAGCCTTTTTTTGTCTTTTTTTTCCTAAAGGCTTTATTTTTTCAAATCCAGGCAAAATTTGAGGCAAGCAGAAAAAAAGTTATCTTACTAGCAAAAACATTTCCTTCCTTTCAAATGCTTAAAAATGTGAAGGCTGAAAACAATTTCTTAGGTCTTTTTGTTTAATATGGGTGAATTTCTGGCTTGTCTCTTCCTAGGAAATAGAAGAACAGGTTTTGCTGATTTAAAATGAAGCTTTTGCTGAGGAAAGGAAATTTCAAAGTCAAGAGCTTATGCTGGAAAAAATGCAAAATGATTGCAAGCAATTTTAATGTTATTCGTCTTAACCCTGGGTGGTGCTCTCACTCCCACCAATCATGCAAATGAAAGGATCCAGAATGAATGCTCAGGAAACACTGAACACACAAAGGTGTGATTGTCCTTTGGGTAATATTTTAACTACGATAAGGGTCAAATAAAGTACCAATGATGACGTGATTTGGTTTATAAGCAATAAAAAGCCTATAAACCAATGGCATAGCAATTAATTTACATTAAATATTTTGTATGACTCCTATGGGTTCTGATAAAAAAGAGTAGAGTCTAGATAGAAATAGCCTTAGATCTTTCCAGGAGCTTATCTTGTTTTTTTCAGGAATCTGAAAGACAAATTCAGCGTGCTCCTCTGTCTGGGATATTTTCACTACCAGACACTGGAAGCAGAATTGATGATGCAGGTCTTTTTTTGTTGTTTCCAGTCCAGTCATGGTAAGATATTATTTGACCAGATGAGTATCTTTTCTGCTTTCCTATTCTAGTGGATGAGGGGATACACTGAATCCCAGTATTCCTCTTGACATTCATCTGCTTTAAATAGCAAATACACCACAGCTTGATGTCTCACCACAGCTGGGTACCCGAATTTAATTGTGGTTCAGTTGATTTAGTCCAGGCAACCGATTTTCCTTGATATCTAATGGTAGATTTCCAACCGCTCTCCTAGGTGATACCTGGGAAAAAACAGTGGACAGTCCAGTGCAGGGTGACCAAGGTGGTGAGGGGTCTGTGGCACATGGCCTGTGAAGAGAGGTGGTGGAGATGAACTTCTTTAATCTGGTAAAGAGGAAAGGGTGGGGAGCAATCATTCAACAACAGGTTAATCACTGTAAGGGCAGTTACAAAGAGAAGAGAGCCAAACTCTTCCCAGTGGTATCAGGCAACATAATAAGGGGCAACACCACAAACTGCCACCTGGGAGGTTCAGGTTGCACATTAGGAAAAGCTCCTTCCCCAGATGTTGGTGCAGGCCTGTGGCAGTTCACTAGGCAGGTAGAGGATCTCTGACTTTGGGGGCTTCCATAACTAGGCTAGACAATGCCACAGCTGCCCTAACCCAGGGCTTTGATAGTCCTGCCGTGAGCAAGAGGTTGGATGGGAGATCCCAGATGTCCTTTCCACAAGCCCCACTGGGATTCTGGGATTCTTTTGAAAAAGACCTGAGGCATTTCTATCCCCCTCATCCCCCCATCTCTGCAGACCATAGATTTTTCCAGTCACAGCTCATAAAGAGGACATCCTTCTGAAACCAAGCTGTCTCAGAGAAGAACTGGGACTCAAACCTCACTTCCTGTCTGGACCCCCCTGTGTCCGGACTACCATGCATACCCTCTAGCACTGGACAATTGGACTGCTACTGAACTGACCCAGTGAGTTCTGCATTTCTAAGCTGTCACTGAAAAGAGTGCAGCATACCCTGAGAAATGGTAGGAATTCTCCCAGTGTGGTTTAAGATGATTAAGTGAAGAGGAGGCAGAGGAAACAATCGGGGAGACTTTTGGGGGAATCACAGGACAAAAGTCTCACATTGTTCTGCACAAGGTGAGAACATTGCCCACTTTTGGTGTCAGCGTGATGGATTTGAGGGTGCAGATTCCCCATCTATCTCCTTCCTCAGCTGTGGCTCTGATACCTCAACAGACATGAGCTGTCTGATGAACAGCAAGGCCTCCAGCCCCACAGCCGTATATTTGCAGTGCTTGTTAGTTGTTTGGTGGTGCAACTGCAGTCTTGCCAGATGGGTCTTTGTTTCTAGCTGAACCTCCACTTTGCATCCAAGCCAGCTACATGGTTCCCACTCACTTACTACCCAGTCTTTCCCGAAGCTTGCACCTTTCTCAGCATCTTTCACCAATTGCTACTAGAATGCTGGCAACAGCCTTCCGCCCAGTACTGGAAGGAGCATAAATGGAGCATCTTGGAAGAGTGGACACCCACCATCTACAGCACTCGGCCTTCTTCAGGTGCCACTCTCCAGACTGGATGACCTTGGCTGGGGAGAAAACTCCTGCTCTCAGATCTCTAGATATTGAGTATGGAAAACTGAGCTTTCATCTGTCTGAGCAGAAGGAGTTGCCACAGAGTCCTTCCTGGCATAAGATCTGCAGGAACTTAAGAAGAAATTAGCAACATGACACAGATGCTCCAGAGCAGCCTTGAGCACTCACTTCTGTAACAGTACAGAAAATAACAAGAAATAGTCACTACCCTATTTTCTTTAACATAGATATTTTCCTGTGCAAGGATTTTGGATTGTATTTAATGCCAGGATCTTCCCTTGGGCTGCCTTTCTCCTGAGTATGGGTAGATAAGTGTATTGGTTTTGTGTGGCAAGGTTTTGCTAGAGGGGGGGGTTACAGGGGTGGCTTCTGTAAGAAGCTGCTGGAAGCTTCCCCTGTGTTCAAGAGAGCCCATACCAGCCGGCTCTAAGACAGACCCGCCGCCGGCCAAGGCCGAGCCAATCAGCGATAGTGGTAACGCCTCTGTGATAACATTTTTAAGAAGGAAAAAAAAAGTTGGGACAGACGAAAACGGCAGCCGGAGAGAGGAGTGAGAACATGTAAGAGAAACAACCTTGCAGACACCAAGGTCAGTGAAGAAGGAGGGGGAGGAGATGCTCCAGGCGCCAGAGCAGATTCCCCTGCAGCCCGTGAGGAAGACCATGGTGAGGCAGGCTGTCCCCCTGCAGTCCATGGAGGTCCACGGTGGAGCAGATATCCACCTGCAGCCCGGGGAGGACCCCACGCCAGAGCAGGTGGGTTCCCGAAGGAGGCTGTGACCCCGTGGGAACCCTGCGCTGGAGCAGGCTCCTGGCAGGACCTGCGGATCTGTGGAGAGAGGAGCCCACGGAGCAGGTTTTCTGGCAGGACTTGTGACCCCATGGGGGCCCACGCTGGAGCAGTCTGTGCCCGAAGGACTGCACACCGTGGAAAGGACCCATGCTGGAGCAGTTCGTGAAGAACTGCAGCCCGTGGGAAGGACCCACATTGGAGAAGTTTGTGGAGGACTGTCTCCCGTGGGTGGGACCCCACACTGGAGCAGGGGAAGAGTGTGATGAGTCCTCCCCCTGAGGAGGATGAAGCGGCAGAAAATAACGTGTGATGAACTGACCGTAAACCCCATCCCCGTCCCCCTGTGCCGCTGGGGGGTTGGTAGAGAATCCGGGAGTGAAGTTGTGCCTGGGAAGAAGGGAGGGGTGGAGGGAAGGTGTTCTGAGATTTGGTTTTATTTCTCATTACCCTACTCCGGTTGATTTGTAATAAATCAAGTTAATTTTCCCCAAACTGAGTCTGTTTTGCCCGTGACGGTAATTGGTGAGTGATCTCTCCTATCCTTATCTCGACCCACAAGCTCTTTGTTATATTTTCTCTCCCCTGTCCAGCTGAGAAGGAGGGGGAGTGATAGAATGGCTCTGGTGGGCACCTGGCGTCCAGCCAGGGTTAACCCATCACAATGAGACACAGCTAAGGGAGAAAGGGCAAAGAGGTGGAGGGCAACCTCTTTCAAATTGTTGTCCTAAGCTCTTTTTGACTATGTCTAAAAGATCAGGTTAGGATTCATGGAACCACTGTGTACTTGGGGGATATTATCCACATAGTTGGTGCATATTCTGCATGTTCTTCAAGTAAAAAAAAAAAAAAATTATAAAAAGGGAAGACATAGAAACATACAAATAGCCTAGAAGTCCGTTTTTCCTAGTGGCCTGTCTTCATCAACAGCCAGTTGGAGCAGCTTCCAACAAACACAAGAACATCTAGTGATACTTCTCTGATGCTTCCAAGGATCTGTGTCTCAGTTTGCTTATGAGCAAGAGTGCTACTTTTGCCTTTAATAGCTCTTGAAGATATTTTTTTGTATATGTTGAAGCTTGTACCAAGTCCATGTGATGCAGTTTAACTATATGTGGATGAAAAAGAAGTATTTGTGATTATTTTGAACCCACTGTCTGATCATGTCACTGAATCCCCTTTGTCTTGTATTATTAGTTTTTTCATGCTCTGAAGCTGTTCTATGCCTTTGATCATCTTGTCAACTCAGACTGTAAAGGCATCTAACAGAGATCTTATGATTAGCATGAATGAAGTCTGAATGGACAGATGTGGTTGAGTAAGCACACAAAGAAACAGCAGAACAACACTTGAAAGACTGGCTTATACTGATAATAAAGGGTGCCGGTTCCAGCAATAAAACTGATGAACATACTGCTTTTGGGAAGCCTGGAAGGCCTGAACTCTGATAAGGCCACAGCAGATAACTCATCAATGGAAAGCAGTGCATTTACAGAACATCACACATGCTATTCCTTTTTCTGTTAGAGACCAGCAGGAAGACAGATTTTACCAAAGGATTGTCCCATAGTAAATGTGGACATCTGCAGCATATTGAAGATGTGACCAAAAACTGGATTGTCATTGCCAGTTAAGAAAAGCCTTAGAGATGTGATGACAACTCAACAGCCTGTGTCCTTTATCATCAATGCTGCATCCAAGTGATCCTGGCCAGACCTCTGGGGTACACACATTTTGGTGCTTGTGAATATGTGGACGTGAGAACATGTTTTAATGAAATCACCTCCCTTAGAAATTTTGGAAATGAGTATCACCTTTCCCTTCCATAAGGTACTACACTGAGTTCTGTTACACTGATTTCTTACAAAATCATCATTTGGTAGGGTCAAGACATAACAGAGGTCATGCCTTCTCATAGAAAGATGCCTGATAGTTCTGAGGTGACCTATGTAAGGAGCACCTAAATAGAAAGGGGGGTAACCGTCTGGGGAAGTTTGGAAGGAGCTGATAGGGGACTGCAGCCTGCCACTTTGGACGTGAGTGCACATCAGTGCTACCTCTCCCTGCAGAAGCTGCATGTGTCAAGGACCCTACAAACTATCCTGAGAAGGCAGCATCATCCCCTGCCTGTCTCCATGTGACTCTTTCCTTAAGGGCTCCTATCCATATTTTGCAGCACTCCAGTCACATGAGCTACCAATGCCATCACCTATTGCAATAATGTCGTAGCTCTGTGACTGCAGGTGGAGCTCTAGTTCTTACAGCTCATTTCCAGGGTCTGTGCATTTGCATGAGTACACTTCAGAGAGGCCCCTTTGGCCCTGTTGTATCACTCCTGAGGTCTCTTGTACCAATCACACTGCATCCTCTGCTTTTCACCCCTCTCTCCCCCCTTGATTGTAGTCTCCTTCCCCAGCCATTCATAGTATAAATCCCTCCTCACCAGACTGGTCAACCTGCTGGCAGACTTGCTTATTTGTGTGGTGGATCTCCTCTTTCTACAGCAGTCATTGTTCCTAAAAGAAGGTCCCATGGTTGCAAAAGTCAAATCCTTGACAACACCACCAGCTGCACGAGGTGTTGATCACGCCCTCAACCCTCACTCCCAGAGTCATGTAGTCACTCTTGATGCATTCGGGCTCTTCCATGGCACCTTCTCATTTATGCACATGCAGATGAGGAGCAAGTGGTTGTAGTCCAAGGCCCAGATAAGCCTCAGCAGTGTCTCTGCTATGTGCCAGACCTGAGCCCCTAGCAGGCAGCAAACCTCCCTAACTCAGCAGATGGTCACCTCCCACCAGTACCACTTGCTTTCTCTTTGTGTAGATGCATGGTTCAGGCCCAGTTGTCTCTGATGCTTCCCAAGGCATGGCTTTTCTTACCTGGTTTTTAACCAGGGCGCTGAGCCTATTCTGCCATTGCAGATCTGCAGGTGGAGAAGGAGCCTTCCTACTATTGCCAGAAGTAACAAGCTTCCAGTCTTCCCTGTCTTGGGAGTCTCCATTTGTCCCACAGCTGATCATTCTCCTTCTTCATCCCAGCCAGGGGTTCAGGGTCTTGTCTGTTCACGTTATCAGTGAAGATCTGATCAATCTCTTTTGCATCTTTCTTGATACTGGGCAGGTTGCCCACCTCCTCCCACAATTCTTTAACTTGGCAGCACAGCTTTATCTTTCAAGGGCTTGCAGGGTATTATTTCTGTATAGACACCAGTGCTTTAACATTCAGAGCCAAAATCTGTCCATAGATCTCCAGGTAATAATTCACAGCCTTAACTGCAAGATTGCCTTTTCTAGCAAATGAAAATATTCAGGTAAATGTCTGCTGGGAAAGTAAAACATTCAACACCAAACAAAAATGGTGTTGAATATCAAGGGAGGAGACTCAATGGAGCTTTGTAGTTTTAATCCAACACTATATTTTTGGCCTGGTTTCAGGCCCATCTATACTGTCTCTATTTGACCATTTATCCATGTCAGGTACCTTTTCAGCTTGGGATCCCTTGCAGAAAAAAATTGAACAGGTTAGAAGTCTCAAGGGATCAAATTTCTGCACATTTGTGTAGACAAGAAATTGCGTAGAGGCCATGATGCCCTGCACAGTGAACAGAGGCAGCTCTTTGAGCATCATGGTCCACCAAAAAGAGCTGGAGGTGACTATTTCTAGGAAGGAAGGATTAAGAATAAGAGATGCATGAAGGAGCTAGAGTAGAGAGTCAAACAGAAGCCACAAAGCCACATGTCTGTTGTAAAAAATAAAATGGATACAAGTGCTGCTTGTTTCCTCTGTGCCCCATTCTGGCACTTTACATCCCAGCTGCCGTCCTCAGTGAATGGTTTTCACCACTGCAGTCCTTGGATTTTGCACCTGAATGAAACTTGGTGTGCAAATCTGAATGTGCCCCATAAATTTTTATCTCCAACAAAATAACATGGTTGATATTTTCAGTGTTTCCTGATAGTACCAGCATACACAGTTTCCCTTAATTTTAATTTAGCTTTCCAGCATTGAATGGGGCCTGAAATCCCCAGCCCATGCCTTTTTCTTTTATTTAGTTGATAGAGCTGCTTTTGCCTAAGAAACATTTTATACGTTGCCTTGCCTTGTCAAGGATTCAGCTTTGAATTTTATCCTTTAAGGGACTTTTCTGTGAATCTGTTTGTAACTGCAACAGCTGTGTGAGAACAGACCGACTGTCACTTTTTGTTTAGAAAACAAAATCACACAGCGAGCTCCAAAGGCAGATCCTGTTTTGAAATTTCAAAATTACAACAACAACAACGAGTTTATTAATATATATCAGGAACAAAACTTATTCAGAAAGAAATGAAATGCAATTGCTACATTGTGCATTCATGTTCCTTGTTTGTTTTCCCAGGTATGTGACACCTGAGATAACAGAGATTGCTAGTTTATAGCATAAAAAGCTTGTGTCCATGCGCGCAATGTAGAGTGGAGAACATTGGCAGGTGGGAGAACCTGAATTATATCCAGACCCAGCTACCCCAGGCTCATCACAGGAGGGTGAGCAACCTGTAAAAGGCTCATCGACACACACAAACACATGAGCACAGATGCACAATGGCAGGTGGGGAAACCCTCATCGCCCTGTCAGAGAAAGGAGATCGTGCCCTGGCTTCTCCCAGGGCTGTCCCAGGAAAGCCTCAGCCCCATGGTCCAGGTGTGAAACCCATCTTCATCAGTCAGTCACAGGTTTTCCCTCTCTTCTGTCTCTCTCCCTCTCTCTCTGCCTAGGGATATGGGACACATTATGGGATGCAGGGGAAGAGAATTTCAGGATTCCACTAGACTTAGTATAGGATGTTTGGGGGAGGAACCAAAGGTGCGGAAAGGGAGGGATTGATGGAATTTGGAGAGGAACAAACATAGGAAAAAAGAAAGACAAGGGGATAAGAGAAGCCAGTCACATGTAAATAGCTTACTGGTTAGTTAGTATGCTTGTCCTGCCATGCCCTGATCACGATCATCACACTCTGTCCTGTCTTCTCATTAAACTCTATTTCTAGCTCTTTTCCTGGGTCAGGTACTGTTTACTCTGTCTGCAAGGAGGTCTGAGTGCCAGCAACCGGAGTGGGACTGTGGGCTGGAGGGCTCATGTCCCAGCAGCTGGAGCCGTGCGGGTATGTGAGAGTGTGATCGCTAGCACATATCCAGCCAGACTAGCTGACAAGCGGGTTAAGAGGCTTGGGAGCCAGGAGTCTGTCTGTGGCTCTGAGGGTGAGACACCTGGAGGATTTGGCTACCAGAGGCACCAGGGGGGTCCAGGCCAACTGCTGGAGAGGTCTGGGGAGGGGGTCAATGAAGAGATCTGTTTGCATGTGTGTGTGCACCCATGTGCAGGAGACAACGGGGGAGAGCAAGGATCCAGGAGCAGCTACTGAATTGATGTGCAGCTACTGTGAATACATGCTTAGTTCCACAGGCTGGACCTGTAGCAGCCTTGCCTTTGTTGGGGTACCAGATTCTGCAGCTCCCCACAAGAGGTTAACGTCAGAAAAGAGCCATAGCACTTAAATTAGTTAGGAACCTGAGTATCTCCAAGGAGGCACACAGCATGTGTTATTTGTGAGTACAGGATGTCAGGAGATAGCTGGGTTTGAGAAAAGACTGGACAAATTAATCCTCAAAAATAGTCATGACAGTGTTTGTTTATTAAGCATCAACATGCTTGGGATTAAATAAAATCCAGACTATAGGAGCCCTGCCTCAAAGAATTTATGGCAGGAATAATGTTTGCTCAGTGTAAAATAGGGGCAATTGCAGATCCTGTTTCCTGAGGCTAGCTGATCACTCTAAGGTCAAAACTGGCAAACAACCAGGTACAACTGCATAACAAAACACTCTCATTTGTGGTGAAGCTTTATGGGAGGATGTGGGCAAAGGCTGCTGCATCCAGTCAGGTGGTATCCAAGTTATTGGGGCCTTTCTAAAGCCACTTGCTTTCTCTCCTACCAGTCTTTCATCTTCTTCTTAATAAAAATAACAAACCCATTCCAGTAACGCTCTGGCAATCAGGGCTAAGGAATATTAACATTTATTGCCTGATAGAGCTCTGCACATAACTCTGACATCATCTTTCAAACATGCACCATCCCTGTGGCCTGGGTGCACCAGACGATGACTCCAGGAGGCTCTGCCAGC